>NW_027666212.1:300000-305000 GCF_963924005.1 Protomyctophum bolini
CCCCAGGGCGTGTGCCCTGTTCCCTGCCTAGGTAACTCTGTTTCGCCGACTGGAGTCGGCGACCACTGGCGGGTAGGGATAGTGGACCCTGGTGGTGTCCCCCAGGAACGGTGTCTGTGCCTGGGCAGAGGTCCCCAGGGCGTGTGCCCTGTTCCCTGCCTAGGTAACTCTGTTTCGCCGACTGGAGTCGGCGACCACTGGCGGGTAGGGATAGTGGACCCTGGTGGTGTCCCCCAGGAACGGTGTCTGTGCCTGGGCAGAGGTCCCCAGGGCGTGTGCCCTGTTCCCTGCCTGGGTACTTGGTTTCGCCGACTGGAGTCGGCGATCACTGGCAGGTAGGGATAGTGGACCCTGGTGATGTCCCCCAGGAACGGTGTCTGTGCCTGGGCAGAGGTCCCCAGGGCGTGTGCCCTGTTCCCTGCCTGGGTAACTCTGTTTCGCCGACTGGAGTCGGCGATCACTGGCAGGTAGGGATAGTGGACCCTGGTGATGTCCCCCAGGAACGGTGTCTGTGCCTGGGCAGAGGTCCCCAGGGCGTGTGCCCTGTTCCCTGCCTGGGTAACTCTGTTTCGCCGACTGGAGTCGGCGATCACTGGCAGGTAGGGATAGTGGACCCTGGTGATGTCCCCCAGGAACAGTGTCTGTGCCTGGGCCAGTAAACACCCAGTGCACGGCCCTAGCTCCATGTCAGTACCCATGGTGGCCACCGGGCGCCGCCATACGAGGGGAGTGAAGGGGACCCATGGAGATTAGGCTCCATGGTCCATGACCAGGCCGAGGCCTCGGTGGGATCTCCCCCAGGAACAGTGTCTGTGCCTGGGCCAGTAAACACCCAGTGCACGGCCCTAGCTCCATGTCAGTACCCATGGTGGCCACCTGGCGCCGCCATACGAGGGGAGTGAAGGGGGCCCATGGAGAACAGGCTCCATGGTCCATGACCAGGCCGAGGCCTCGGTGGGATTTACCCCAGGAACAGTGTCTGTGCCTGGGCAGAGGTCCCCAGGGCGTGTGCCCTGGTCCCTGCCCGGAGGTCGCTGGTAGTGCATGGCCGGCTTTGGGCGCCCTTCCCCTGGGCAGGGGTCCCCAGGCAGGGTCCCTGCCTGGCTGGTAGGGACAGAGGACCCACGGTGTCGGACCCTGGTGATGTCCCCCAGCCTCGAGTGTCTGTGCCTGGGCCAGAGCTAGCCCAGGGGCCCTGGTCCCTGCCTGGGTACTTGGTTCCTGGTGATGTCCCCCAGGAACGGTGTGTGTGCCTGGGGCAGAGGTCCCCTGGGCGTGGGCCCTGGTCCCTGCCTGGCTAACTCGGTTTCGCCGACTGGAGTCGGCGATCACTGGCAGGTAGGGATAGTGGACCCTGGTGATGTCCCCCAGGGACGAGTGTCTGTGCCTGGGCCAGTAAACACCCAGTGCACGGCCCCCCCTCCATGTCAGTACCCATGGTGGCCAGCAGGGGCGCCATACGAGGGGAGTGAAGGGGTCCCATGGAGAGTAGGCTCCATGGTCCATGACTAGGCCGAGGCCTGGGTCGGAAGGTGCCCAGGAACAGTGTCCGTGCCTGGGCCAGTAAACACCCAGTGCACACCCCCCCCCCTCCATGTCAGTACCCATGGTGGCCAGCAGGGGCGCCATACGAGGGGAGTGAAGGGGTCCCATGGAGAGTAGGCTCCATGGTCCATGACCAGGCCGAGGCCTGGGTCGGAAGGTGCCCAGGAACAGTGTCCGTGCCTGGGCCAGTAAACACCCAGTGCACACCCCCCCCCCCTCCATGTCAGTACCCATGGTGGCCAGCAGGGGCGCCATACGAGGGGAGTGAAGGGGTCCCATGGAGAGCAGGCTCCATGGTCCATGACTAGGCCGAGGCCTGGGTCGGAAGGTGCCCAGGAACAGTGTCTGTGCCTGGGCCAGTAAACACCCAGTGCACACCCCCCCTCCATGTCAGTACCCATGGTGGCCAGCAGGGGCGCCATACGAGGGGAGTGAAGGGGTCCCATGGAGAGTAGGCTCCATGGTCCATGACTAGGCCGAGGCCTGGGTCGGAAGGTGCCCAGGAACAGTGTCTGTGCCTGGGCCAGTAAACACCCAGTGCACACCCCCCCTCCATGTCAGTACCCATGGTGGCCAGCAGGGGCGCCATACGAGGGGAGTGAAGGGGTCCCATGGAGAGCAGGCTCCATGGTCCATGACTAGGCCGAGGCCTGGGTCGGAAGGTGCCCAGGAACAGTGTCTGTGCCTGGGCCAGTAAACACCCAGTGCACACCCCCCCCTCCATGTCAGTACCCATGGTGGCCAGCAGGGGCGCCATACGAGGGGAGTGAAGGGGTCCCATGGAGAGCAGGCTCCATGGTCCATGACCAGGCCGAGGCCTGGGTCGGAAGGTGCCCAGGAACAGTGTCTGTGCCTGGGCCAGTAAACACCCAGTGCACACCCCCCCCCCATCTGTCCCGGCCGCGGACCCCCGCGGACCCCCACTTGGGCGCGATACCCACGGGGCAGAGTCCCCGAGGTGGGCCCGGTCGCAAGGAGACGTCCCCCGTCGAAAACGGACCAGGGACTGCGGAGATACGCCGGGGACCCCCGCGGACCCCCGCGGACCCCCACCCGGGCGGGAGACCCAAGGGGAGAGTCCCCGAGGTGGGCCCGGTCGCAAGGAGACGTCCCCCGTCGAAAACGGACCAGGGACTGCGGAGATACGCTGGGGACCCCCGCGGACCCCCGCGGACCCCCACCCGGGCGGGAGACCCAAGGGGAGAGTCCCCGAGGTGGGCCCGGTCGCAAGGAGACGTCCCCCGTCGAAAACGGACCAGGGACTGCGGAGATACGCCGGGGACCCCCGCGGACCCCCACCCGGGCGGGAGACCCAAGGGGAGAGTCCCCGAGGTGGGCCCGGTCGCAAGGAGACGTCCCCCGTCGAAAACGGACCAGGGACTGCGGAGATACGCCGGGGACCCCCGCGGACCCCCGCGGACCCCCACCCGGGCGGGAGACCCAAGGGGAGAGTCCCCGAGGTGGGCCCGGTCGCAAGGAGATGTCCCCCGTCGAAAACGGACCAGGGACTGCGGAGATACGCCGGGGACCCCCGCGGACCCCCGCGGACCCCCACCCGGGCGGGAGACCCAAGGGGAGAGTCCCCGAGGTGGGCCCGGTCGCAAGGAGACGTCCCCCGTCGAAAACGGACCAGGGACTGCTGAGATACGCTGGGGACCCCCGCGGACCCCCGCGGACCCCCACCCGGGCGGGAGACCCAAGGGGAGAGTCCCCGAGGTGGGCCCGGTCGCAAGGAGACGTCCCCCGTCGAAAACGGACCAGGGACTGCTGAGATACGCTGGGGACCCCCGCGGACCCCCGCGGACCCCCACTTGGGCGCGAGACCCCCGGGGCTGAGTCCCCGAGGTCGGCCCGGTCGCAACGAGATTCCCCCCGGGCGAAACGGACCAGGGACGGCCGAGATACGCCCGGACCCCTTCGCGGACCCCCCGCGGACCCCCGGCGGACCCCCGGCCCTAGCATGGACCTCCGGAGCTGCTGGGCTTCTCTCCCCTGTCCCCTGAGAGGGGAGAGAACCAGGCAAATTCGACCCTATCCGGGCCATCGGGTACCCATGGAAGGGTGCCTCGCCGTCGGGTAGAAAAGCCAGCACCTCAGCCTCTCTGTCCTGGAGCTCCTGAGGTCCGCGCGAGCCGCGCGAGCGTGGGCCGTTCCGCGGGCGCCGCGCGCGCGAAAATCCGCGAAAAACACATTTTCGGCGCGCATTTCGGCGCGCAAAAGAGGCCACAGCTCGGGAACGCAGCGTCGCCCGGCGACGGCGGAGGGCTCCACGGATGCGGACCGGCGAGGCGCACGCGGTGGTGCCGGCCGCGCGGGCGTGGGCCGTTCCGCGGGCGCGGCGCGCGCGAAAAACCGCGAAAAACATATTTTCGGCGCGCATTTCGGCGCGCAAAAGAGGCCACAGCTCGGGAACGCAGCGTCGCCCGGCGACGGCGGAGGGCTCCACGGATGCGGACCGGCGAGGCGCACACGGTGGTGCCGGCCGCGCCGGCGTGGGCCGTTCCGCGGGCGCGGCGCGCGCGAAAAACCGCGAAAAACATATTTTCGGCGCGCATTCCGGCGCGCAAAAGAGGCCACAGCTCGGGAACGCAGCGTCGCCCGGCGACGGCGGAGGGCTCCACGGATGCGGACCGGCGAGGCGCACGCGGTGGTGCCGGCCGCGCGGGCGTGGGCCGTTCCGCGGGCGCGGCGCGCGCGAAAAACCGCGAGAAACGGCGAAAAACATAGGAAAAAGTGGTGTATGGAGGTCTATGGGGTCTGCGGCCGAGTCGAGGCCCAAGACAGGCTCTGTCTTGGGGTAGAGAACCGGCGCGTGACGCATGGAGCTCCTGAGGTGCCCAGGAGCTCGGGGGCTCACGCCCTGTCCCCTACTGCGGAGATTCTCTCCACAGCCAATGTCCGACTCCCCCCATCCCGGAGGTATGAACCGTGAGGGGTCAGCGGCCAAGTCGAGGCCCAAGACAGGCTCTGTCTTGGGGTAGAAAATCTCCGCGTGACGCATGGATCCCCGGAGCCTCAGGGCTTCTCTCCCCTGTCCCCTGAGAGGGGAGAGAACCAGGCAAAATCGACCCTACCCGGGCCATCGGGTACCCATGGAAGGGTGCCTCGCCGTCGGGTAGAAAAGCCAGCACCTCAGCCTCTCTGTCCTGGAGCTCCTGAGGTGCCCAGGAGCTCGGGGGCTCACGCCCTGTCCCCTACTGCGGAGATTCTCTCCACAGCCAATGTCCGACTCCCCCCATCCCGGAGGTATGAACCGTGAGGGGTCAGCGGCCAAGTCGAGGCCCAAGAACCGGCGCGTGACGCATGGAGCTCCTGAGGTGCCCAGGAGCTCGGGGGCTCACGCCCTGTCCCCTACTGCGGAGATTCTCTCCACAGCCAATGTCCGACTCCCCCCATCCCGGTTGTATGAACCGTGAGGGGTCAGCGGCCGAGTCGAGGCCCAAGACAGGCTCTGT
>NW_027666212.1:315000-320000 GCF_963924005.1 Protomyctophum bolini
ACGGTGTCTGTGCCTGGGCAGAGGTCCCCAGGGCGTGTGCCCTGTTCCCTGCCTAGGTAACTCTGTTTCGCCGACTGGAGTCGGCGACCACTGGCGGGTAGGGATAGTGGACCCTGGTGGTGTCCCCCAGGAACGGTGTCTGTGCCTGGGCAGGGGTCCCCAGGGCGTGTGCCCTGTTCCCTGCCTAGGTAACTCTGTTTCGCCGACTGGAGTCGGCGACCACTGGCGGGTAGGGATAGTGGACCCTGGTGGTGTCCCCCAGGAACGGTGTCTGTGCCTGGGCAGAGGTCCCCAGGGCGTGTGCCCTGTTCCCTGCCTAGGTAACTCTGTTTCGCCGACTGGAGTCGGCGACCACTGGCGGGTAGGGATAGTGGACCCTGGTGGTGTCCCCCAGGAACGGTGTCTGTGCCTGGGCAGAGGTCCCCAGGGCGTGTGCCCTGTTCCCTGCCTGGGTACTTGGTTTCGCCGACTGGAGTCGGCGATCACTGGCAGGTAGGGATAGTGGACCCTGGTGATGTCCCCCAGGAACGGTGTCTGTGCCTGGGCAGAGGTCCCCAGGGCGTGTGCCCTGTTCCCTGCCTGGGTAACTCTGTTTCGCCGACTGGAGTCGGCGATCACTGGCAGGTAGGGATAGTGGACCCTGGTGATGTCCCCCAGGAACGGTGTCTGTGCCTGGGCAGAGGTCCCCAGGGCGTGTGCCCTGTTCCCTGCCTGGGTAACTCTGTTTCGCCGACTGGAGTCGGCGATCACTGGCAGGTAGGGATAGTGGACCCTGGTGATGTCCCCCAGGAACAGTGTCTGTGCCTGGGCCAGTAAACACCCAGTGCACGGCCCTAGCTCCATGTCAGTACCCATGGTGGCCACCGGGCGCCGCCATACGAGGGGAGTGAAGGGGACCCATGGAGATTAGGCTCCATGGTCCATGACCAGGCCGAGGCCTCGGTGGGATCTCCCCCAGGAACAGTGTCTGTGCCTGGGCCAGTAAACACCCAGTGCACGGCCCTAGCTCCATGTCAGTACCCATGGTGGCCACCTGGCGCCGCCATACGAGGGGAGTGAAGGGGGCCCATGGAGAACAGGCTCCATGGTCCATGACCAGGCCGAGGCCTCGGTGGGATTTACCCCAGGAACAGTGTCTGTGCCTGGGCAGAGGTCCCCAGGGCGTGTGCCCTGGTCCCTGCCCGGAGGTCGCTGGTAGTGCATGGCCGGCTTTGGGCGCCCTTCCCCTGGGCAGGGGTCCCCAGGCAGGGTCCCTGCCTGGCTGGTAGGGACAGAGGACCCACGGTGTCGGACCCTGGTGATGTCCCCCAGCCTCGAGTGTCTGTGCCTGGGCCAGAGCTAGCCCAGGGGCCCTGGTCCCTGCCTGGGTACTTGGTTCCTGGTGATGTCCCCCAGGAACGGTGTGTGTGCCTGGGGCAGAGGTCCCCTGGGCGTGGGCCCTGGTCCCTGCCTGGCTAACTCGGTTTCGCCGACTGGAGTCGGCGATCACTGGCAGGTAGGGATAGTGGACCCTGGTGATGTCCCCCAGGGACGAGTGTCTGTGCCTGGGCCAGTAAACACCCAGTGCACGGCCCCCCCTCCATGTCAGTACCCATGGTGGCCAGCAGGGGCGCCATACGAGGGGAGTGAAGGGGTCCCATGGAGAGTAGGCTCCATGGTCCATGACTAGGCCGAGGCCTGGGTCGGAAGGTGCCCAGGAACAGTGTCCGTGCCTGGGCCAGTAAACACCCAGTGCACACCCCCCCCCCTCCATGTCAGTACCCATGGTGGCCAGCAGGGGCGCCATACGAGGGGAGTGAAGGGGTCCCATGGAGAGTAGGCTCCATGGTCCATGACCAGGCCGAGGCCTGGGTCGGAAGGTGCCCAGGAACAGTGTCCGTGCCTGGGCCAGTAAACACCCAGTGCACACCCCCCCCCCCTCCATGTCAGTACCCATGGTGGCCAGCAGGGGCGCCATACGAGGGGAGTGAAGGGGTCCCATGGAGAGCAGGCTCCATGGTCCATGACTAGGCCGAGGCCTGGGTCGGAAGGTGCCCAGGAACAGTGTCTGTGCCTGGGCCAGTAAACACCCAGTGCACACCCCCCCTCCATGTCAGTACCCATGGTGGCCAGCAGGGGCGCCATACGAGGGGAGTGAAGGGGTCCCATGGAGAGTAGGCTCCATGGTCCATGACTAGGCCGAGGCCTGGGTCGGAAGGTGCCCAGGAACAGTGTCTGTGCCTGGGCCAGTAAACACCCAGTGCACACCCCCCCTCCATGTCAGTACCCATGGTGGCCAGCAGGGGCGCCATACGAGGGGAGTGAAGGGGTCCCATGGAGAGCAGGCTCCATGGTCCATGACTAGGCCGAGGCCTGGGTCGGAAGGTGCCCAGGAACAGTGTCTGTGCCTGGGCCAGTAAACACCCAGTGCACACCCCCCCCCCCTCCATGTCAGTACCCATGGTGGCCAGCAGGGGCGCCATACGAGGGGAGTGAAGGGGTCCCATGGAGAGCAGGCTCCATGGTCCATGACTAGGCCGAGGCCTGGGTCGGAAGGTGCCCAGGAACAGTGTCTGTGCCTGGGCCAGTAAACACCCAGTGCACACCCCCCCTCCATGTCAGTACCCATGGTGGCCAGCAGGGGCGCCATACGAGGGGAGTGAAGGGGTCCCATGGAGAGTAGGCTCCATGGTCCATGACTAGGCCGAGGCCTGGGTCGGAAGGTGCCCAGGAACAGTGTCTGTGCCTGGGCCAGTAAACACCCAGTGCACACCCCCCCTCCATGTCAGTACCCATGGTGGCCAGCAGGGGCGCCATACGAGGGGAGTGAAGGGGTCCCATGGAGAGCAGGCTCCATGGTCCATGACTAGGCCGAGGCCTGGGTCGGAAGGTGCCCAGGAACAGTGTCTGTGCCTGGGCCAGTAAACACCCAGTGCACACCCCCCCCTCCATGTCAGTACCCATGGTGGCCAGCAGGGGCGCCATACGAGGGGAGTGAAGGGGTCCCATGGAGAGCAGGCTCCATGGTCCATGACCAGGCCGAGGCCTGGGTCGGAAGGTGCCCAGGAACAGTGTCTGTGCCTGGGCCAGTAAACACCCAGTGCACACCCCCCCCCCATCTGTCCCGGCCGCGGACCCCCGCGGACCCCCACTTGGGCGCGATACCCACGGGGCAGAGTCCCCGAGGTGGGCCCGGTCGCAAGGAGACGTCCCCCGTCGAAAACGGACCAGGGACTGCGGAGATACGCCGGGGACCCCCGCGGACCCCCGCGGACCCCCACCCGGGCGGGAGACCCAAGGGGAGAGTCCCCGAGGTGGGCCCGGTCGCAAGGAGACGTCCCCCGTCGAAAACGGACCAGGGACTGCGGAGATACGCTGGGGACCCCCGCGGACCCCCGCGGACCCCCACCCGGGCGGGAGACCCAAGGGGAGAGTCCCCGAGGTGGGCCCGGTCGCAAGGAGACGTCCCCCGTCGAAAACGGACCAGGGACTGCGGAGATACGCCGGGGACCCCCGCGGACCCCCACCCGGGCGGGAGACCCAAGGGGAGAGTCCCCGAGGTGGGCCCGGTCGCAAGGAGACGTCCCCCGTCGAAAACGGACCAGGGACTGCGGAGATACGCCGGGGACCCCCGCGGACCCCCGCGGACCCCCACCCGGGCGGGAGACCCAAGGGGAGAGTCCCCGAGGTGGGCCCGGTCGCAAGGAGATGTCCCCCGTCGAAAACGGACCAGGGACTGCGGAGATACGCCGGGGACCCCCGCGGACCCCCGCGGACCCCCACCCGGGCGGGAGACCCAAGGGGAGAGTCCCCGAGGTGGGCCCGGTCGCAAGGAGACGTCCCCCGTCGAAAACGGACCAGGGACTGCTGAGATACGCTGGGGACCCCCGCGGACCCCCGCGGACCCCCACCCGGGCGGGAGACCCAAGGGGAGAGTCCCCGAGGTGGGCCCGGTCGCAAGGAGACGTCCCCCGTCGAAAACGGACCAGGGACTGCTGAGATACGCTGGGGACCCCCGCGGACCCCCGCGGACCCCCACTTGGGCGCGAGACCCCCGGGGCTGAGTCCCCGAGGTCGGCCCGGTCGCAACGAGATTCCCCCCGGGCGAAACGGACCAGGGACGGCCGAGATACGCCCGGACCCCTTCGCGGACCCCCCGCGGACCCCCGGCGGACCCCCGGCCCTAGCATGGACCTCCGGAGCTGCTGGGCTTCTCTCCCCTGTCCCCTGAGAGGGGAGAGAACCAGGCAAATTCGACCCTATCCGGGCCATCGGGTACCCATGGAAGGGTGCCTCGCCGTCGGGTAGAAAAGCCAGCACCTCAGCCTCTCTGTCCTGGAGCTCCTGAGGTCCGCGCGAGCCGCGCGAGCGTGGGCCGTTCCGCGGGCGCCGCGCGCGCGAAAATCCGCGAAAAACACATTTTCGGCGCGCATTTCGGCGCGCAAAAGAGGCCACAGCTCGGGAACGCAGCGTCGCCCGGCGACGGCGGAGGGCTCCACGGATGCGGACCGGCGAGGCGCACGCGGTGGTGCCGGCCGCGCGGGCGTGGGCCGTTCCGCGGGCGCGGCGCGCGCGAAAAACCGCGAAAAACATATTTTCGGCGCGCATTTCGGCGCGCAAAAGAGGCCACAGCTCGGGAACGCAGCGTCGCCCGGCGACGGCGGAGGGCTCCACGGATGCGGACCGGCGAGGCGCACACGGTGGTGCCGGCCGCGCCGGCGTGGGCCGTTCCGCGGGCGCGGCGCGCGCGAAAAACCGCGAAAAACATATTTTCGGCGCGCATTCCGGCGCGCAAAAGAGGCCACAGCTCGGGAACGCAGCGTCGCCCGGCGACGGCGGAGGGCTCCACGGATGCGGACCGGCGAGGCGCACGCGGTGGTGCCGGCCGCGCGGGCGTGGGCCGTTCCGCGGGCGCGGCGCGCGCGAAAAACCGCGAGAAACGGCGAAAAACATAGGAAAAAGTGGTGTATGGAGGTCTATGGGGTCTGCGGCCGAGTCGAGGCCCAAGACAGGCTCTGTCT
>NW_027666212.1:330000-332500 GCF_963924005.1 Protomyctophum bolini
ATAGAGAGGCAAAGAGGAAAAGAGAAAAAAAGATAATAAACAAATTCATTGAAAGAAAAGACATGAAAGGTCTAGTTGACTATGTATTGGACGGAAGAGAAGAAACAGGAGAGTGTGAAGTTTCTGAAGAAAAACTAATGGGTGTGTACGGTACACTTTGGAGCACGGTGAAGCCCTTTGAGGGACTAGGAGGATTCAGGAAGGGGCCACGTGCAAAGAATGAAAAACTCTATAACCTGATAACCACAAGAGAAGTGGAGAAAAGCTTCAAAAAGGCGAAATGGAGCTCGGCACCGGGACCCGATGGAGCCAAGATGGCTGACCTAGACGTGTGGGACCCGGATCGCCGAAAGTTAACAAAACTGTACAACACATGGATGGTTTCGGGCCACATACCATCCGCCTTTAAAAAGAACAGAACAACCTTAATACCAAAAGTCACAAGTAAAGCTGAACTCACAGACCCTAACAACTGGCGGCCCATAACTATTGGGAGCCTGATCCTACGTCTGTTCACGAAAATATTATACAAGAGAATTGAAAAAACGTGCAAGATAAGTACTCGGCAGAGAGGCTTTATAAAAGCCTCAGGATGTGCAGAAAACATCCTGATTCTAAACAACCTGATCAAACAAAGAAGGGATAAGAAGAAGCCCTTAGGTGTAGTGTTCATTGATTTTGCAAAAGCTTTCGACTCGGTGGCCCATGAGCATTTATGGGAAGCACTGAGTAGGCGGAAGGTGGACGTTCACCTAATCAAACTGCTCAAATCTCTATATACAGACGCGTCGACCTCACTAAAGACAAGAAGAGGTTTGACTAAAGAGATTCCAATGAGGGTGGGGGTCAAACAGGGCTGCCCCCTCTCGCCCCTTTTGTTCAACCTGGCGATCGACCCTCTACTCCGTTCTCTGAAGAGAGAGGGGTCCTCCGTGGAAATCGGAGGAGGCAAAGTAGCGGCATTGGCGTTCGCAGACGATCTAGTGATTGTTAGTGATTCCATTCAGGGCATGGAACACAATCTCAAAATCCTTGAGACTTTTAGTGCCTTGTCTGGGCTAAGAGTTCAGCCAAAGAAGTGTTTTGGATTCTTCATAGGGAAAACCAGGGATATCCCCTCTTTGAACGAGGGAGTTAATTGGACGCTAATGGGTGTCCCTCTCCAATTGATAGAGAGGGGACAACCAAGGAAATACCTGGGTCTTATGATCGACCCTTTAAGCGGGGCGGTTACCCCGAATTTCTGCGGAATCATTGAAGAATATATAAAGAAAATAAAAGTCAAACCGATGTCACCCTTGTTGAAGATTGAGATCCTGAATCAGTATGCTATACCCAGGGTATTGTATCAGGCAGATCTCACTGTTAGATCTGAGACTGAATTGAATACAGTCGACACAAGAATAAAAGGGGCAGTGAAGAACTGGCTGTCCCTGCTAGATAGTACTATAGATGGACTCCTCTATAGCAAAACTAACGATGGCGGGCTAGGCATCCAGAGACTAAAGAACCTAGTACCGTCAATGCAAGTGAGGAGGCTACACAGGATGAGCTCCTCCTCAGATCCGATAACAAAATCTCTGTTGAACACCCACTGTGGACCGTCACAATTCAAGAGGTTGTGGTTCATGGCAGGAGGAAGTGAAGATGATCTGCCTGAGTGGGGAAGTAAATCTTTTAAAAGACAAGAACCGGGTGACAGCCCGAAGCTAAAACCCACAGCGAAACCAGGGGATTGGAGAGACGCCGCGTTTACAAGATGGGCGGAGGCTCCAACCCAAGGTGCAGGTATAGCCGAGTTCAAGAAGAATAAAATCTCGAACCACTGGTTGCGAGATCCAAACAAAAATGGGTTTTCAGTGGATAACTTCAGCGCAGCGTTGAGGTTAAGGGCCAATGTGGTCCCAGTGAGAGAAGTCCTGACTAGAGGACAAAGGCATAAAAGGAGAGACTGCCGAAGGTGTGGGTTCTTCTCTGAATCCCTACATCACGTCGTTGGAGCCTGCAGGGGTGTAGCCAAAAGCAGGACCGCACGCCACAACAAGATTTGTCGGCACTTAGAGAAACGAGCGGAGAAGAAGGGATGGGAAACGAAGGCTGAAATGGCCATAAAACTCGACTCCGGGAAACTTCTGAAACCCGATTTGCTCCTGATCAAGAACGGGAAGATAATCGTCTTAGACGTGACCATCAAAATGGAGAAGAAAAAAGAGACTCTAGGAGATGCATACAAAGAGAAGGTATGCAAGTATAAACCACTGGTTGGAGCTCTAAAGAAACGCTTCAAAGACATCGAAGAGGTGGTGGTTCATGGGTTTCCAATTGGGGCAAGAGGGTTGTGGTACCCAAGAAACTCTGAAATACTAGAAGAAATAGGAGTGAGAGGGACGACGACCTTCGCCAAATTCCTATCAAGACGGACCGTCCTCTATACGGTGGACCATGTGAAGAATTTCTTCAAAGAAAGCTATAGAGAATAACAAGGTAAGAGATGAGTATA
>NW_027666212.1:337500-342500 GCF_963924005.1 Protomyctophum bolini
CACCCAGTGCACGGCCCCCCCTCCATGTCAGTACCCATGGTGGCCAGCAGGGGCGCCATACGAGGGGAGTGAAGGGGTCCCATGGAGAGTAGGCTCCATGGTCCATGACTAGGCCGAGGCCTGGGTCGGAAGGTGCCCAGGAACAGTGTCCGTGCCTGGGCCAGTAAACACCCAGTGCACACCCCCCCCCCTCCATGTCAGTACCCATGGTGGCCAGCAGGGGCGCCATACGAGGGGAGTGAAGGGGTCCCATGGAGAGTAGGCTCCATGGTCCATGACCAGGCCGAGGCCTGGGTCGGAAGGTGCCCAGGAACAGTGTCCGTGCCTGGGCCAGTAAACACCCAGTGCACACCCCCCCCCCCTCCATGTCAGTACCCATGGTGGCCAGCAGGGGCGCCATACGAGGGGAGTGAAGGGGTCCCATGGAGAGCAGGCTCCATGGTCCATGACTAGGCCGAGGCCTGGGTCGGAAGGTGCCCAGGAACAGTGTCTGTGCCTGGGCCAGTAAACACCCAGTGCACACCCCCCCTCCATGTCAGTACCCATGGTGGCCAGCAGGGGCGCCATACGAGGGGAGTGAAGGGGTCCCATGGAGAGTAGGCTCCATGGTCCATGACTAGGCCGAGGCCTGGGTCGGAAGGTGCCCAGGAACAGTGTCTGTGCCTGGGCCAGTAAACACCCAGTGCACACCCCCCCTCCATGTCAGTACCCATGGTGGCCAGCAGGGGCGCCATACGAGGGGAGTGAAGGGGTCCCATGGAGAGCAGGCTCCATGGTCCATGACTAGGCCGAGGCCTGGGTCGGAAGGTGCCCAGGAACAGTGTCTGTGCCTGGGCCAGTAAACACCCAGTGCACACCCCCCCCTCCATGTCAGTACCCATGGTGGCCAGCAGGGGCGCCATACGAGGGGAGTGAAGGGGTCCCATGGAGAGCAGGCTCCATGGTCCATGACCAGGCCGAGGCCTGGGTCGGAAGGTGCCCAGGAACAGTGTCTGTGCCTGGGCCAGTAAACACCCAGTGCACACCCCCCCCCCATCTGTCCCGGCCGCGGACCCCCGCGGACCCCCACTTGGGCGCGATACCCACGGGGCAGAGTCCCCGAGGTGGGCCCGGTCGCAAGGAGACGTCCCCCGTCGAAAACGGACCAGGGACTGCGGAGATACGCCGGGGACCCCCGCGGACCCCCGCGGACCCCCACCCGGGCGGGAGACCCAAGGGGAGAGTCCCCGAGGTGGGCCCGGTCGCAAGGAGACGTCCCCCGTCGAAAACGGACCAGGGACTGCGGAGATACGCTGGGGACCCCCGCGGACCCCCGCGGACCCCCACCCGGGCGGGAGACCCAAGGGGAGAGTCCCCGAGGTGGGCCCGGTCGCAAGGAGACGTCCCCCGTCGAAAACGGACCAGGGACTGCGGAGATACGCCGGGGACCCCCGCGGACCCCCACCCGGGCGGGAGACCCAAGGGGAGAGTCCCCGAGGTGGGCCCGGTCGCAAGGAGACGTCCCCCGTCGAAAACGGACCAGGGACTGCGGAGATACGCCGGGGACCCCCGCGGACCCCCGCGGACCCCCACCCGGGCGGGAGACCCAAGGGGAGAGTCCCCGAGGTGGGCCCGGTCGCAAGGAGATGTCCCCCGTCGAAAACGGACCAGGGACTGCGGAGATACGCCGGGGACCCCCGCGGACCCCCGCGGACCCCCACCCGGGCGGGAGACCCAAGGGGAGAGTCCCCGAGGTGGGCCCGGTCGCAAGGAGACGTCCCCCGTCGAAAACGGACCAGGGACTGCTGAGATACGCTGGGGACCCCCGCGGACCCCCGCGGACCCCCACCCGGGCGGGAGACCCAAGGGGAGAGTCCCCGAGGTGGGCCCGGTCGCAAGGAGACGTCCCCCGTCGAAAACGGACCAGGGACTGCTGAGATACGCTGGGGACCCCCGCGGACCCCCGCGGACCCCCACTTGGGCGCGAGACCCCCGGGGCTGAGTCCCCGAGGTCGGCCCGGTCGCAACGAGATTCCCCCCGGGCGAAACGGACCAGGGACGGCCGAGATACGCCCGGACCCCTTCGCGGACCCCCCGCGGACCCCCGGCGGACCCCCGGCCCTAGCATGGACCTCCGGAGCTGCTGGGCTTCTCTCCCCTGTCCCCTGAGAGGGGAGAGAACCAGGCAAATTCGACCCTATCCGGGCCATCGGGTACCCATGGAAGGGTGCCTCGCCGTCGGGTAGAAAAGCCAGCACCTCAGCCTCTCTGTCCTGGAGCTCCTGAGGTCCGCGCGAGCCGCGCGAGCGTGGGCCGTTCCGCGGGCGCCGCGCGCGCGAAAATCCGCGAAAAACACATTTTCGGCGCGCATTTCGGCGCGCAAAAGAGGCCACAGCTCGGGAACGCAGCGTCGCCCGGCGACGGCGGAGGGCTCCACGGATGCGGACCGGCGAGGCGCACGCGGTGGTGCCGGCCGCGCGGGCGTGGGCCGTTCCGCGGGCGCGGCGCGCGCGAAAAACCGCGAAAAACATATTTTCGGCGCGCATTTCGGCGCGCAAAAGAGGCCACAGCTCGGGAACGCAGCGTCGCCCGGCGACGGCGGAGGGCTCCACGGATGCGGACCGGCGAGGCGCACACGGTGGTGCCGGCCGCGCCGGCGTGGGCCGTTCCGCGGGCGCGGCGCGCGCGAAAAACCGCGAAAAACATATTTTCGGCGCGCATTCCGGCGCGCAAAAGAGGCCACAGCTCGGGAACGCAGCGTCGCCCGGCGACGGCGGAGGGCTCCACGGATGCGGACCGGCGAGGCGCACGCGGTGGTGCCGGCCGCGCGGGCGTGGGCCGTTCCGCGGGCGCGGCGCGCGCGAAAAACCGCGAGAAACGGCGAAAAACATAGGAAAAAGTGGTGTATGGAGGTCTATGGGGTCTGCGGCCGAGTCGAGGCCCAAGACAGGCTCTGTCTTGGGGTAGAGAACCGGCGCGTGACGCATGGAGCTCCTGAGGTGCCCAGGAGCTCGGGGGCTCACGCCCTGTCCCCTACTGCGGAGATTCTCTCCACAGCCAATGTCCGACTCCCCCCATCCCGGAGGTATGAACCGTGAGGGGTCAGCGGCCAAGTCGAGGCCCAAGACAGGCTCTGTCTTGGGGTAGAAAATCTCCGCGTGACGCATGGATCCCCGGAGCCTCAGGGCTTCTCTCCCCTGTCCCCTGAGAGGGGAGAGAACCAGGCAAAATCGACCCTACCCGGGCCATCGGGTACCCATGGAAGGGTGCCTCGCCGTCGGGTAGAAAAGCCAGCACCTCAGCCTCTCTGTCCTGGAGCTCCTGAGGTGCCCAGGAGCTCGGGGGCTCACGCCCTGTCCCCTACTGCGGAGATTCTCTCCACAGCCAATGTCCGACTCCCCCCATCCCGGAGGTATGAACCGTGAGGGGTCAGCGGCCAAGTCGAGGCCCAAGAACCGGCGCGTGACGCATGGAGCTCCTGAGGTGCCCAGGAGCTCGGGGGCTCACGCCCTGTCCCCTACTGCGGAGATTCTCTCCACAGCCAATGTCCGACTCCCCCCATCCCGGTTGTATGAACCGTGAGGGGTCAGCGGCCGAGTCGAGGCCCAAGACAGGCTCTGTCTTGGGGTAGAAAATCTCGGCGTGACGCATGGATCCCCGGAGCTGCAGGGCTTCTCTCCCCTGTCCCTTGAGAGGGGAGAGAACCAGGCAAAATCGACCCTACCCGGGCCATCGGGTACCCATGGAAGGGTGCCTCTCCGTCGGGTGGAAATGTCAGCACCTCAGCCTCTCTGTCCTGGAGCTCCTGAGGTGCCCGGGAGCACCTGGGCTCTTTCCCTCGTCCCCTGCTGTGTAATTCTCTACACAGCCAATGTCTGACTCCCCCCATCCCGGTTGTATGAACCGTGAGGGGTCAGCGGCCGAGTCGAGGCCCAAGACAGGCTCTGTCTTGGGGTAGAAAATCTCGGCGTGACGCATGGATCCCCGGAGCTGCAGGGCTTCTCTCCCCTGTCCCTTGAGAGGGGAGAGAACCAGGCAAAATCGACCCTACCCGGGCCATCGGGTACCCATGGAAGGGTGCCTCTCCGTCGGGTGGAAAAGTCAGCACCTCAGCCTCTCTGTCCTGGAGCTCCTGAGGTGCCCGGGAGCACCTGGGCTCTTTCCCTCGTCCCCTGCTGTGTAATTCTCTACACAGCCAATGTCTGACTCCCCCCATCCCGGTTGTATGAACCGTGAGGGGTCAGCGGCCGAGTCGAGGCCCAAGACAGGCTCTGTCTTGGGGTAGAAAATCTCGGCGTGACGCATGGATCCCCGGAGCTGCAGGGCTCCTCTCCAAATTCGACCCTACCCTGGCCATCGGGTACCCAGGGAAGGGTGCCTCTCCGTCGGGTACGGCGAGCGCACCTCGGCCTCTCGGAGGTCCTGGAGGTCCCCCCCGAGCCCAGGAGCTCCTGGGCTCTTTCCCTCGTCCCCTCCTGTGTAATTCTCTACACAGCCAATGTCCAACTCTTCCCAGCCCGGATTTATGGACCACCGGCGCGGGCCGGTGCAGCAGAACAGAAGCCCGACGGCGAGGCACCAAATCGGGCTAGGCGGAGGGCGCACTGCCCCATGATGCCTGGTTCTCAATAGAACGAAAGTCTGGGTCCCGGCGCGGACCGACGCACAGGCGCGCGCGCGCTCTGGTGCGGCGGATTCGACGCGGACCGAGCCAGAACGAAAGTCACGGGTCCGGCGACCGACGCACAGGCGCGCGCGCGCTCTGAGGCGGCGGATTCGACGCGGACCGAGCCTGCCGTGCGGACGGCACCCACCCCACTGACCGATTGGAAATCGTAGCCCGCCTCTGGCAAGGGCCCCGCCGGCACCTCGTGTGCTCCGGTGGACGCTGCTTGCCGCTTGCGGGCCCGACCAGGCGCGGAGGGACCATGCTCGGAGAGGCCTCGGGCCTTTCTCCGGGCTCCTCCGCGCCGACCCTGTCCGAGCGAGACCGAGACGCCCCGTCTGACCCAGTTGTCCTA
>NW_027666212.1:352500-357500 GCF_963924005.1 Protomyctophum bolini
GCGTGGGCCCTGGTCCCTGCCTGGCTAACTCGGTTTCGCCGACTGGAGTCGGCGATCACTGGCAGGTAGGGATAGTGGACCCTGGTGATGTCCCCCAGGGACGAGTGTCTGTGCCTGGGCCAGTAAACACCCAGTGCACGGCCCCCCCTCCATGTCAGTACCCATGGTGGCCAGCAGGGGCGCCATACGAGGGGAGTGAAGGGGTCCCATGGAGAGTAGGCTCCATGGTCCATGACTAGGCCGAGGCCTGGGTCGGAAGGTGCCCAGGAACAGTGTCCGTGCCTGGGCCAGTAAACACCCAGTGCACACCCCCCCCCCTCCATGTCAGTACCCATGGTGGCCAGCAGGGGCGCCATACGAGGGGAGTGAAGGGGTCCCATGGAGAGTAGGCTCCATGGTCCATGACCAGGCCGAGGCCTGGGTCGGAAGGTGCCCAGGAACAGTGTCCGTGCCTGGGCCAGTAAACACCCAGTGCACACCCCCCCCCCCTCCATGTCAGTACCCATGGTGGCCAGCAGGGGCGCCATACGAGGGGAGTGAAGGGGTCCCATGGAGAGCAGGCTCCATGGTCCATGACTAGGCCGAGGCCTGGGTCGGAAGGTGCCCAGGAACAGTGTCTGTGCCTGGGCCAGTAAACACCCAGTGCACACCCCCCCTCCATGTCAGTACCCATGGTGGCCAGCAGGGGCGCCATACGAGGGGAGTGAAGGGGTCCCATGGAGAGTAGGCTCCATGGTCCATGACTAGGCCGAGGCCTGGGTCGGAAGGTGCCCAGGAACAGTGTCTGTGCCTGGGCCAGTAAACACCCAGTGCACACCCCCCCTCCATGTCAGTACCCATGGTGGCCAGCAGGGGCGCCATACGAGGGGAGTGAAGGGGTCCCATGGAGAGCAGGCTCCATGGTCCATGACTAGGCCGAGGCCTGGGTCGGAAGGTGCCCAGGAACAGTGTCTGTGCCTGGGCCAGTAAACACCCAGTGCACACCCCCCCCTCCATGTCAGTACCCATGGTGGCCAGCAGGGGCGCCATACGAGGGGAGTGAAGGGGTCCCATGGAGAGCAGGCTCCATGGTCCATGACCAGGCCGAGGCCTGGGTCGGAAGGTGCCCAGGAACAGTGTCTGTGCCTGGGCCAGTAAACACCCAGTGCACACCCCCCCCCCATCTGTCCCGGCCGCGGACCCCCGCGGACCCCCACTTGGGCGCGATACCCACGGGGCAGAGTCCCCGAGGTGGGCCCGGTCGCAAGGAGACGTCCCCCGTCGAAAACGGACCAGGGACTGCGGAGATACGCCGGGGACCCCCGCGGACCCCCGCGGACCCCCACCCGGGCGGGAGACCCAAGGGGAGAGTCCCCGAGGTGGGCCCGGTCGCAAGGAGACGTCCCCCGTCGAAAACGGACCAGGGACTGCGGAGATACGCTGGGGACCCCCGCGGACCCCCGCGGACCCCCACCCGGGCGGGAGACCCAAGGGGAGAGTCCCCGAGGTGGGCCCGGTCGCAAGGAGACGTCCCCCGTCGAAAACGGACCAGGGACTGCGGAGATACGCCGGGGACCCCCGCGGACCCCCACCCGGGCGGGAGACCCAAGGGGAGAGTCCCCGAGGTGGGCCCGGTCGCAAGGAGACGTCCCCCGTCGAAAACGGACCAGGGACTGCGGAGATACGCCGGGGACCCCCGCGGACCCCCGCGGACCCCCACCCGGGCGGGAGACCCAAGGGGAGAGTCCCCGAGGTGGGCCCGGTCGCAAGGAGATGTCCCCCGTCGAAAACGGACCAGGGACTGCGGAGATACGCCGGGGACCCCCGCGGACCCCCGCGGACCCCCACCCGGGCGGGAGACCCAAGGGGAGAGTCCCCGAGGTGGGCCCGGTCGCAAGGAGACGTCCCCCGTCGAAAACGGACCAGGGACTGCTGAGATACGCTGGGGACCCCCGCGGACCCCCGCGGACCCCCACCCGGGCGGGAGACCCAAGGGGAGAGTCCCCGAGGTGGGCCCGGTCGCAAGGAGACGTCCCCCGTCGAAAACGGACCAGGGACTGCTGAGATACGCTGGGGACCCCCGCGGACCCCCGCGGACCCCCACTTGGGCGCGAGACCCCCGGGGCTGAGTCCCCGAGGTCGGCCCGGTCGCAACGAGATTCCCCCCGGGCGAAACGGACCAGGGACGGCCGAGATACGCCCGGACCCCTTCGCGGACCCCCCGCGGACCCCCGGCGGACCCCCGGCCCTAGCATGGACCTCCGGAGCTGCTGGGCTTCTCTCCCCTGTCCCCTGAGAGGGGAGAGAACCAGGCAAATTCGACCCTATCCGGGCCATCGGGTACCCATGGAAGGGTGCCTCGCCGTCGGGTAGAAAAGCCAGCACCTCAGCCTCTCTGTCCTGGAGCTCCTGAGGTCCGCGCGAGCCGCGCGAGCGTGGGCCGTTCCGCGGGCGCCGCGCGCGCGAAAATCCGCGAAAAACACATTTTCGGCGCGCATTTCGGCGCGCAAAAGAGGCCACAGCTCGGGAACGCAGCGTCGCCCGGCGACGGCGGAGGGCTCCACGGATGCGGACCGGCGAGGCGCACGCGGTGGTGCCGGCCGCGCGGGCGTGGGCCGTTCCGCGGGCGCGGCGCGCGCGAAAAACCGCGAAAAACATATTTTCGGCGCGCATTTCGGCGCGCAAAAGAGGCCACAGCTCGGGAACGCAGCGTCGCCCGGCGACGGCGGAGGGCTCCACGGATGCGGACCGGCGAGGCGCACACGGTGGTGCCGGCCGCGCCGGCGTGGGCCGTTCCGCGGGCGCGGCGCGCGCGAAAAACCGCGAAAAACATATTTTCGGCGCGCATTCCGGCGCGCAAAAGAGGCCACAGCTCGGGAACGCAGCGTCGCCCGGCGACGGCGGAGGGCTCCACGGATGCGGACCGGCGAGGCGCACGCGGTGGTGCCGGCCGCGCGGGCGTGGGCCGTTCCGCGGGCGCGGCGCGCGCGAAAAACCGCGAGAAACGGCGAAAAACATAGGAAAAAGTGGTGTATGGAGGTCTATGGGGTCTGCGGCCGAGTCGAGGCCCAAGACAGGCTCTGTCTTGGGGTAGAGAACCGGCGCGTGACGCATGGAGCTCCTGAGGTGCCCAGGAGCTCGGGGGCTCACGCCCTGTCCCCTACTGCGGAGATTCTCTCCACAGCCAATGTCCGACTCCCCCCATCCCGGAGGTATGAACCGTGAGGGGTCAGCGGCCAAGTCGAGGCCCAAGACAGGCTCTGTCTTGGGGTAGAAAATCTCCGCGTGACGCATGGATCCCCGGAGCCTCAGGGCTTCTCTCCCCTGTCCCCTGAGAGGGGAGAGAACCAGGCAAAATCGACCCTACCCGGGCCATCGGGTACCCATGGAAGGGTGCCTCGCCGTCGGGTAGAAAAGCCAGCACCTCAGCCTCTCTGTCCTGGAGCTCCTGAGGTGCCCAGGAGCTCGGGGGCTCACGCCCTGTCCCCTACTGCGGAGATTCTCTCCACAGCCAATGTCCGACTCCCCCCATCCCGGAGGTATGAACCGTGAGGGGTCAGCGGCCAAGTCGAGGCCCAAGAACCGGCGCGTGACGCATGGAGCTCCTGAGGTGCCCAGGAGCTCGGGGGCTCACGCCCTGTCCCCTACTGCGGAGATTCTCTCCACAGCCAATGTCCGACTCCCCCCATCCCGGTTGTATGAACCGTGAGGGGTCAGCGGCCGAGTCGAGGCCCAAGACAGGCTCTGTCTTGGGGTAGAAAATCTCGGCGTGACGCATGGATCCCCGGAGCTGCAGGGCTTCTCTCCCCTGTCCCTTGAGAGGGGAGAGAACCAGGCAAAATCGACCCTACCCGGGCCATCGGGTACCCATGGAAGGGTGCCTCTCCGTCGGGTGGAAATGTCAGCACCTCAGCCTCTCTGTCCTGGAGCTCCTGAGGTGCCCGGGAGCACCTGGGCTCTTTCCCTCGTCCCCTGCTGTGTAATTCTCTACACAGCCAATGTCTGACTCCCCCCATCCCGGTTGTATGAACCGTGAGGGGTCAGCGGCCGAGTCGAGGCCCAAGACAGGCTCTGTCTTGGGGTAGAAAATCTCGGCGTGACGCATGGATCCCCGGAGCTGCAGGGCTTCTCTCCCCTGTCCCTTGAGAGGGGAGAGAACCAGGCAAAATCGACCCTACCCGGGCCATCGGGTACCCATGGAAGGGTGCCTCTCCGTCGGGTGGAAAAGTCAGCACCTCAGCCTCTCTGTCCTGGAGCTCCTGAGGTGCCCGGGAGCACCTGGGCTCTTTCCCTCGTCCCCTGCTGTGTAATTCTCTACACAGCCAATGTCTGACTCCCCCCATCCCGGTTGTATGAACCGTGAGGGGTCAGCGGCCGAGTCGAGGCCCAAGACAGGCTCTGTCTTGGGGTAGAAAATCTCGGCGTGACGCATGGATCCCCGGAGCTGCAGGGCTCCTCTCCAAATTCGACCCTACCCTGGCCATCGGGTACCCAGGGAAGGGTGCCTCTCCGTCGGGTACGGCGAGCGCACCTCGGCCTCTCGGAGGTCCTGGAGGTCCCCCCCGAGCCCAGGAGCTCCTGGGCTCTTTCCCTCGTCCCCTCCTGTGTAATTCTCTACACAGCCAATGTCCAACTCTTCCCAGCCCGGATTTATGGACCACCGGCGCGGGCCGGTGCAGCAGAACAGAAGCCCGACGGCGAGGCACCAAATCGGGCTAGGCGGAGGGCGCACTGCCCCATGATGCCTGGTTCTCAATAGAACGAAAGTCTGGGTCCCGGCGCGGACCGACGCACAGGCGCGCGCGCGCTCTGGTGCGGCGGATTCGACGCGGACCGAGCCAGAACGAAAGTCACGGGTCCGGCGACCGACGCACAGGCGCGCGCGCGCTCTGAGGCGGCGGATTCGACGCGGACCGAGCCTGCCGTGCGGACGGCACCCACCCCACTGACCGATTGGAAATCGTAGCCCGCCTCTGGCAAGGGCCCCGCCGGCACCTCGTGTGCTCCGGTGGACGCTGCTT
>NW_027666211.1:0-63000 GCF_963924005.1 Protomyctophum bolini
TTTTGAAGATTTGAAAAAAATGACGAAATGACAAAAACGAAAGGTTATAGCCCATGTTTTTTGAAATTTTGAAAAAAAAAGTTAGCCTCGTTTCTCATCATTTTGGACCATGGGCTATAGCCCATATCGTACGGCATACTATAGCGAGCCGTTTTTCATCATTTTTGAAGATTTGAAAAAAATGACAAAATGACAAAAACGAAAGGTTATAGCCCATGTTTTTTGAAATTTTGAAAAAAAAAGTTAGCCTCGTTTCTCATCATTTTGGACCATGGGCTATAGCCCATATCGTACGGCATACTATAGCGCGCCGTTTTTCATCATTTTTTAAGATTTGAAAAAAATTACGAAATGACAAAAACGAAAGGTTATAGCCCATGTTTTTTGAAATTTTGAAAAAAAAAGTTAGCCTCGTTTCTCATCATTTTGGACCATGGGCTATAGCCCATATCGTACGGCATACTATAGCGCGCCGTTTTTCATCATTTTTGAAGATTTGAAAAAAATGACGAAATGACAAAAACGAAAGGTTATAGCCCATGTTTTTTGAAATTTTGAAAAAAAAAGTTAGCCTCGTTTCTCATCATTTTGGACCATGGGCTATAGCCCATATCGTACGGCATACTATAGCGCGCCGTTTTTCATCATTTTTGAAGATTTGAAAAAAATGACGAAATGACAAAAACGAAAGGTTATAGCCCATGTTTTTTGAAATTTTGAAAAAAAAAGTTAGCCTCGTTTCTCATCATTTTGGACCATGGGCTATAGCCCATATCGTACGGCATACTATAGCGCGCCGTTTTTCATCATTTTTTAAGATTTGAAAAAAATTACGAAATGACAAAAACGAAAGGTTATAGCCCATGTTTTTTGAAATTTTGAAAAAAAAGGTTAGCCTCGTTTCTCATCATTTTGGACCATGGGCTATAGCCCATATCGTACGGCATACTATAGCGCGCCGTTTTTCATCATTTTTGAAGATTTGAAAAAAATGACGAAATGACAAAAACGAAAGGTTATAGCCCATGTTTTTTGAAATTTTGAAAAAAAAAGTTAGCCTCGTTTCTCATCATTTTGGACCATGGGCTATAGCCCATATCGTACGGCATACTATAGCGCGCCGTTTTTCATCATTTTTGAAGATTTGAAAAAAATGACGAAATGACAAAAACGAAAGGTTATAGCCCATGTTTTTTGAAATTTTGAAAAAAAAAGTTAGCCTCGTTTCTCATCATTTTGGACCATGGGCTATAGCCCATATCGTACGGCATACTATAGCACGCCGTTTTTCATCATTTTTGAAGATTTGAAAAAAATGACGAAATGACAAAAACGAAAGGTTATAGCCCATGTTTTTTGAAATTTTGAAAAAAAAAGTTAGCCTCGTTTCTCATCATTTTGGACCATGGGCTATAGCCCATATCGTACGGCATACTATAGCGCGCCGTTTTTCATCATTTTTTAAGATTTGAAAAAAATTACGAAATGACAAAAACGAAAGGTTATAGCCCATGTTTTTTGAAATTTTGAAAAAAAAAGTTAGCCTCGTTTCTCATCATTTTGGACCATGGGCTATAGCCCATATCGTACGGCATACTATAGCGCGCCGTTTTTCATCATTTTTTAAGATTTGAAAAAAATTACGAAATGACAAAAACGAAAGGTTATAGCCCATGTTTTTTGAAATTTTGAAAAAAAAAGTTAGCCTCGTTTCTCATCATTTTGGACCATGGGCTATAGCCCATATCGTACGGCATACTATAGCGCGCCGTTTTTCATCATTTTTTAAGATTTGAAAAAAATTACGAAATGACAAAAACGAAAGGTTATAGCCCATGTTTTTTGAAATTTTGAAAAAAAAAGTTAGCCTCGTTTCTCATCATTTTGGACCATGGGCTATAGCCCATATCGTACGGCATACTATAGCGCGCCGTTTTTCATCATTTTTGAAGATTTGAAAAAAATGACGAAATGACAAAAACGAAAGGTTATAGCCCATGTTTTTTGAAATTTTGAAAAAAAAAGTTAGCCTCGTTTCTCATCATTTTGGACCATGGGCTATAGCCCATATCGTACGGCATACTATAGCGGGCCGTTTTTCATAATTTTTGAAGATTTGAAAAAAATGACGAAATGACAAAAACGAAAGGTTATAGCCCATGTTTTTTGAAATTTTGAAAAAAAAAGTTAGCCTCGTTTCTCATCATTTTGGACCATGGGCTATAGCCCATATCGTACGGCATACTATAGCGAGCCGTTTTTCATCATTTTTGAAGATTTGAAAAAAATGACAAAATGACAAAAACGAAAGGTTATATATAGCCCATGTTTTTTGAAATTTTGAAAAAAAAAGTTAGCCTCGTTTCTCATCATTTTGGACCATGGGCTATAGCCCATATCGTACGGCATACTATAGCGCGCCGTTTTTCATCATTTTTTAAGATTTGAAAAAAATGACGAAATGACAAAAACGAAAGGTTATAGCCCATGTTTTTTGAAATTTTGAAAAAAAAAGTTAGCCTCGTTTCTCATCATTTTGGACCATGGGCTATAGCCCATATCGTACGGCATACTATAGCGCGCCGTTTTTCATCATTTTTGAAGATTTGAAAAAAATGACGAAATGACAAAAACGAAAGGTTATAGCCCATGTTTTTTGAAATTTTGAAAAAAAAAGTTAGCCTCGTTTCTCATCATTTTGGACCATGGGCTATAGCCCATATCGTACGGCATACTATAGCGCGCCGTTTTTCATCATTTTTGAAGATTTGAAAAAAATGACAAAATGACAAAAACGAAAGGTTATAGCCCATGTTTTTTGAAATTTTGAAAAAAAAAGTTAGCCTCGTTTCTCATCATTTTGGACCATGGGCTATAGCCCATATCGTACGGCATACTATAGCGCGCCGTTTTTCATCATTTTTTAAGATTTGAAAAAAATTACGAAATGACAAAAACGAAAGGTTATAGCCCATGTTTTTTGAAATTTTGAAAAAAAAGGTTAGCCTCGTTTCTCATCATTTTGGACCATGGGCTATAGCCCATATCGTACGGCATACTATAGCGCGCCGTTTTTCATCATTTTTGAAGATTTGAAAAAAATGACGAAATGACAAAAACGAAAGGTTATAGCCCATGTTTTTTGAAATTTTGAAAAAAAAAGTTAGCCTCGTTTCTCATCATTTTGGACCATGGGCTATAGCCCATATCGTACGGCATACTATAGCGCGCCGTTTTTCATCATTTTTGAAGATTTGAAAAAAATGACGAAATGACAAAAACGAAAGGTTATAGCCCATGTTTTTTGAAATTTTGAAAAAAAAAGTTAGCCTCGTTTCTCATCATTTTGGACCATGGGCTATAGCCCATATCGTACGGCATACTATAGCGCGCCGTTTTTCATCATTTTTGAAGATTTGAAAAAAATGACGAAATGACAAAAACGAAAGGTTATAGCCCATGTTTTTTGAAATTTTGAAAAAAAAAGTTAGCCTCGTTTCTCATCATTTTGGACCATGGGCTATAGCCCATATCGTACGGCATACTATAGCGCGCCGTTTTTCATCATTTTTTAAGATTTGAAAAAAATTACGAAATGACAAAAACGAAAGGTTATAGCCCATGTTTTTTGAAATTTTGAAAAAAAAAGTTAGCCTCGTTTCTCATCATTTTGGACCATGGGCTATAGCCCATATCGTACGGCATACTATAGCGCGCCGTTTTTCATCATTTTTTAAGATTTGAAAAAAATTACGAAATGACAAAATCGAAAGGTTATAGCCCATGTTTTTTGAAATTTTGAAAAAAAAAGTTAGCCTCGTTTCTCATCATTTTGGACCATGGGCTATAGCCCATATCGTACGGCATACTATAGCGCGCCGTTTTTCATCATTTTTTAAGATTTGAAAAAAATTACGAAATGACAAAAACGAAAGGTTATAGCCCATGTTTTTTGAAATTTTGAAAAAAAAAGTTAGCCTCGTTTCTCATCATTTTGGACCATGGGCTATAGCCCATATCGTACGGCATACTATAGCGCGCCGTTTTTCATCATTTTTGAAGATTTGAAAAAAATGACGAAATGACAAAAACGAAAGGTTATAGCCCATGTTTTTTGAAATTTTGAAAAAAAAAGTTAGCCTCGTTTCTCATCATTTTGGACCATGGGCTATAGCCCATATCGTACGGCATACTATAGCGGGCCGTTTTTCATAATTTTTGAAGATTTGAAAAAAATGACGAAATGACAAAAACGAAAGGTTATAGCCCATGTTTTTTGAAATTTTGAAAAAAAAAGTTAGCCTCGTTTCTCATCATTTTGGACCATGGGCTATAGCCCATATCGTACGGCATACTATAGCGAGCCGTTTTTCATCATTTTTGAAGATTTGAAAAAAATGACAAAATGACAAAAACGAAAGGTTATATATAGCCCATGTTTTTTGAAATTTTGAAAAAAAAAGTTAGCCTCGTTTCTCATCATTTTGGACCATGGGCTATAGCCCATATCGTACGGCATACTATAGCGCGCCGTTTTTCATCATTTTTTAAGATTTGAAAAAAATGACGAAATGACAAAAACGAAAGGTTATAGCCCATGTTTTTTGAAATTTTGAAAAAAAAAGTTAGCCTCGTTTCTCATCATTTTGGACCATGGGCTATAGCCCATATCGTACGGCATACTATAGCGCGCCGTTTTTCATCATTTTTGAAGATTTGAAAAAAATGACGAAATGACAAAAACGAAAGGTTATAGCCCATGTTTTTTGAAATTTTGAAAAAAAAAGTTAGCCTCGTTTCTCATCATTTTGGACCATGGGCTATAGCCCATATCGTACGGCATACTATAGCGCGCCGTTTTTCATCATTTTTTAAGATTTGAAAAAAATTACGAAATGACAAAAACGAAAGGTTATAGCCCATGTTTTTTGAAATTTTGAAAAAAAAAGTTAGCCTCGTTTCTCATCATTTTGGACCATGGGCTATAGCCCATATCGTACGGCATACTATAGCGCGCCGTTTTTCATCATTTTTGAAGATTTGAAAAAAATTACGAAATGACAAAAACGAAAGGTTATAGCCCATGTTTTTTGAAATTTTGAAAAAAAAAAGTTAGCCTCGTTTCTCATCATTTTGGACCATGGGCTATAGCCCATATCGTACGGCATACTATAGCGCGCCGTTTTTCATCATTTTTTAAGATTTGAAAAAAATTACGAAATGACAAAAACGAAAGGTTATAGCCCATGTTTTTTGAAATTTTGGAAAAAAAAGTTAGCCTCATTTCTCATCATTTTGGACCATGGGCTATAGCCCATATCGTACGGCATACTATAGCGCGCCGTTTTTCATCATTTTTGAAGATTTGAAAAAAATGACAAAATGACAAAAACAAAAGGTTATAGCCCATGTTTTTTGAAATTTTGAAAAAAAAAGTTAGCCTCGTTTCTCATCATTTTGGACCATGGGCTATAGCCCATATCGTACGGCATTCTATAGCGCGCCGTTTTTCATCATTTTTAAAGATTTGAAAAAAATACGAAATGACAAAAACGAAAGGTTATAGCCTATGTTTTTTGAAATTTTGAAAAAAAAAGTTAGCCTCGTTTCTCATCATTTTGGACCATGGGCTATAGCCCATATCGTACGGCATACTATAGCGCGCCGTTTTTCATCATTTTTGAAGATTTGAAAAAAATGACGAAATGACAAAAACGAAAGGTTATAGCCCATGTTTTTTGAAATTTTGAAAAAAAAAGTTAGCCTCGTTTCTCATCATTTTGGACCATGGGCTATAGCCCATATCGTACGGCATACTATAGCGCGCCGTTTTTCATCATTTTTGAAGATTTGAAAAAAATGACAAAATGACAAAAACGAAAGGTTATAGCCCATGTTTTTTGAAATTTTGAAAAAAAAAGTTAGCCTCGTTTCTCATCATTTTGGACCATGGGCTATAGCCCATATCGTACGGCATACTATAGCGCGCCGTTTTTCATCATTTTTTAAGATTTGAAAAAAATTACGAAATGACAAAAACGAAAGGTTATAGCCCATGTTTTTTGAAATTTTGAAAAAAAAAGTTAGCCTCGTTTCTCATCATTTTGGACCATGGGCTATAGCCCATATCGTACGGCATACTATAGCGCGCCGTTTTTCATCATTTTTTAAGATTTGAAAAAAATTACGAAATGACAAAAACGAAAGGTTATAGCCCATGTTTTTTGAAATTTTGAAAAAAAAAGTTAGCCTCGTTTCTCATCATTTTGGACCATGGGCTATAGCCCATATCGTACGGCATACTATAGCGCGCCGTTTTTCATCATTTTTTAAGATTTGAAAAAAATTACGAAATGACAAAAACGAAAGGTTATAGCCCATGTTTTTTGAAATTTTGAAAAAAAAAGTTAGCCTCGTTTCTCATCATTTTGGACCATGGGCTATAGCCCATATCGTACGGCATACTATAGCGCGCCGTTTTTCATCATTTTTGAAGATTTGAAAAAAATGACGAAATGACAAAAACGAAAGGTTATAGCCCATGTTTTTTGAAATTTTGAAAAAAAAAGTTAGCCTCGTTTCTCATCATTTTGGACCATGGGCTATAGCCCATATCGTACGGCATACTATAGCGCGCCGTTTTTCATCATTTTTGAAGATTTGAAAAAAATGACGAAATGACAAAAACGAAAGGTTATAGCCCATGTTTTTTGAAATTTTGAAAAAAAAAGTTAGCCTCGTTTCTCATCATTTTGGACCATGGGCTATAGCCCATATCGTACGGCATACTATAGCGAGCCGTTTTTCATCATTTTTGAAGATTTGAAAAAAATGACAAAATGACAAAAACGAAAGGTTATAGCCCATGTTTTTTGAAATTTTGAAAAAAAAAGTTAGCCTCGTTTCTCATCATTTTGGACCATGGGCTATAGCCCATATCGTACGGCATACTATAGCGCGCCGTTTTTCATCATTTTTTAAGATTTGAAAAAAATGACGAAATGACAAAAACGAAAGGTTATAGCCCATGTTTTTTGAAATTTTGAAAAAAAAAGTTAGCCTCGTTTCTCATCATTTTGGACCATGGGCTATAGCCCATATCGTACGGCATACTATAGCGCGCCGTTTTTCATCATTTTTGAAGATTTGAAAAAAATGACGAAATGACAAAAACGAAAGGTTATAGCCCATGTTTTTTGAAATTTTGAAAAAAAAAGTTAGCCTCGTTTCTCATCATTTTGGACCATGGGCTATAGCCCATATCGTACGGCATACTATAGCGCGCCGTTTTTCATCATTTTTTAAGATTTGAAAAAAATTACGAAATGACAAAAACGAAAGGTTATAGCCCATGTTTTTTGAAATTTTTAAAAAAAAAGTTAGCCTCGTTTCTCATCATTTTGGACCATGGGCTATAGCCCATATCGTACGGCATACTATAGCGCGCCGTTTTTCATCATTTTTTAAGATTTGAAAAAAATTACGAAATGACAAAAATGAAAGGTTATAGCCCATGTTTTTTGAAATTTTGAAAAAAAAAGTTAGCCTCGTTTCTCATCATTTTGGACCATGGGCTATAGCCCATATCGTACGGCATACTATAGCGCGCCGTTTTTCATCATTTTTTAAGATTTGAAAAAAATTACGAAATGACAAAAACGAAAGGTTATAGCCCATGTTTTTTGAAATTTTGAAAAAAAAAGTTAGCCTCGTTTCTCATCATTTTGGACCATGGGCTATAGCCCATATCGTACGGCATACTATAGCGCGCCGTTTTTCATCATTTTTGAAGATTTGAAAAAAATGACGAAATGACAAAAACGAAAGGTTATAGCCCATGTTTTTTGAAATTTTGAAAAAAAAAGTTAGCCTCGTTTCTCATCATTTTGGACCATGGGCTATAGCCCATATCGTACGGCATACTATAGCGGGCCGTTTTTCATCATTTTTGAAGATTTGAAAAAAATGACGAAATGACAAAAACGAAAGGTTATAGCCCATGTTTTTTGAAATTTTGAAAAAAAAAGTTAGCCTCGTTTCTCATCATTTTGGACCATGGGCTATAGCCCATATCGTACGGCATACTATAGCGAGCCGTTTTTCATCATTTTTGAAGATTTGAAAAAAATGACAAAATGACAAAAACGAAAGGTTATAGCCCATGTTTTTTGAAATTTTGAAAAAAAAAGTTAGCCTCGTTTCTCATCATTTTGGACCATGGGCTATAGCCCATATCGTACGGCATACTATAGCGCGCCGTTTTTCATCATTTTTTAAGATTTGAAAAAAATGACGAAATGACAAAAACGAAAGGTTATAGCCCATGTTTTTTGAAATTTTGAAAAAAAAAGTTAGCCTCGTTTCTCATCATTTTGGACCATGGGCTATAGCCCATATCGTACGGCATACTATAGCGCGCCGTTTTTCATCATTTTTGAAGATTTGAAAAAAATGACGAAATGACAAAAACGAAAGGTTATAGCCCATGTTTTTTGAAATTTTGAAAAAAAAAGTTAGCCTCGTTTCTCATCATTTTGGACCATGGGCTATAGCCCATATCGTACGGCATACTATAGCGCGCCGTTTTTCATCATTTTTTAAGATTTGAAAAAAATTACGAAATGACAAAAACGAAAGGTTATAGCCCATGTTTTTTGAAATTTTGAAAAAAAAAGTTAGCCTCGTTTCTCATCATTTTGGACCATGGGCTATAGCCCATATCGTACGGCATACTATAGCGCGCCGTTTTTCATCATTTTTGAAGATTTGAAAAAAATTACGAAATGACAAAAACGAAAGGTTATAGCCCATGTTTTTTGAAATTTTGAAAAAAAAAAGTTAGCCTCGTTTCTCATCATTTTGGACCATGGGCTATAGCCCATATCGTACGGCATACTATAGCGCGCCGTTTTTCATCATTTTTTAAGATTTGAAAAAAATTACGAAATGACAAAAACGAAAGGTTATAGCCCATGTTTTTTGAAATTTTGGAAAAAAAAGTTAGCCTCATTTCTCATCATTTTGGACCATGGGCTATAGCCCATATCGTACGGCATACTATAGCGCGCCGTTTTTCATCATTTTTGAAGATTTGAAAAAAATGACAAAATGACAAAAACAAAAGGTTATAGCCCATGTTTTTTGAAATTTTGAAAAAAAAAGTTAGCCTCGTTTCTCATCATTTTGGACCATGGGCTATAGCCCATATCGTACGGCATTCTATAGCGCGCCGTTTTTCATCATTTTTAAAGATTTGAAAAAAATACGAAATGACAAAAACGAAAGGTTATAGCCTATGTTTTTTGAAATTTTGAAAAAAAAAGTTAGCCTCGTTTCTCATCATTTTGGACCATGGGCTATAGCCCATATCGTACGGCATACTATAGCGCGCCGTTTTTCATCATTTTTGAAGATTTGAAAAAAATGACGAAATGACAAAAACGAAAGGTTATAGCCCATGTTTTTTGAAATTTTGAAAAAAAAAGTTAGCCTCGTTTCTCATCATTTTGGACCATGGGCTATAGCCCATATCGTACGGCATACTATAGCGCGCCGTTTTTCATCATTTTTGAAGATTTGAAAAAAATGACAAAATGACAAAAACGAAAGGTTATAGCCCATGTTTTTTGAAATTTTGAAAAAAAAAGTTAGCCTCGTTTCTCATCATTTTGGACCATGGGCTATAGCCCATATCGTACGGCATTCTATAGCGCGCCGTTTTTCATCATTTTTAAAGATTTGAAAAAAATTACGAAATGACAAAAACGAAAGTTTATAGCCCATGTTTTTTGAAATTTTGAAAAAAAAAGTTAGCCTCGTTTCTCATCATTTTGGACCATGGGCTATAGCCCATATCGTACGGCATACTATAGCGCGCCGTTTTTCATCATTTTTGAAGATTTGAAAAAAATGACAAAATGACAAAAACGAAAGGTTATAGCCCATGTTTTTTGAAATTTTGAAAAAAAAAGTTAGCCTCGTTTCTCATCATTTTGGACCATGGGCTATAGCCCATATGGTACGGCATACTATAGCGCGCCGTTTTTCATCATTTTTGAAGATTTAAAAAAAATGACGAAATGACAAAAACGAAAGGTTATAGCTCATGTTTTTTGAAATTTTGAAAAAAAAAAGTTAGCCTCGTTTCTCATCATTTTGGACCATGGGCTATAGCCCATATCGTACGGCATACTATAGCGCGCCGTTTTTCATCATTTTTGAAGATTTGAAAAAAATGACAAAATGACAAAAACGAAAGGTTATATCCCATTTTTTTTGAAATTTTGAAAAAAAAAGTTAGCCTCGTTTCTCATCATTTTGGACCATGGGCTATAGCCCATATCGTACGGCATTCTATAGCGCGCCGTTTTTCATCATTTTTAAAGATTTGAAAAAAATTACGAAATGACAAAAACGAAAGGTTATAGCCCATGTTTTTTGAAATTTTGAAAAAAAAAGTTAGCCTCGTTTCTCATCATTTTGGACCATGGGCTATAGCCCATATCGTACGGCATTCTATAGAGCGCCGTTTTTCATCATTTTTAAAGATTTGAAAAAAATTACGAAATGACAAAAACGAAAGGTTATAGCCCATGTTTTTTGAAATTTTGAAAAAAAAAGTTAGCCTCGTTTCTCATCATTTTGGACCATGGGCTATAGCCCATATCGTACGGCATACTATAGCGCGCCGTTTTTCATCATTTTTGAAGATTTGAAAAAAATGACGAAATCACAAAAACGAAAGGTTACAGCCCATGTTTTTTGAAATTTTGAAAAAAAAAGTTAGCCTCGTTTCTCATCATTTTGGACCATGGGCTATAGCCCATATCGTACGGCATACTATAGCGCGCCGTTTTTCATCATTTTTTAAGATTTGAAAAAAATTACGAAATGACAAAAACGAAAGGTTATAGCCCATGTTTTTTGAAATTTTGAAAAAAAAAGTTAGCCTCGTTTCTCATCATTTTGGACCATGGGCTATAGCCCATATCGTACGGCATACTATAGCGCGCCGTTTTTCATCATTTTTTAAGATTTGAAAAAATTTACGAAATGACAAAAACGAAAGGTTATAGCCCATGTTTTTTGAAATTTTGAAAAAAGAAGTTAGCCTCGTTTCTCATCATTTTGGACCATGGGCTATAGCCCATATCGTACGGCATACTATAGCGCGCCGTTTTTCATCATTTTTGAAAAAAATGACGAAATGACAAAAACGAAAGGTTATAGCCCATGTTTTTTGAAATTTTGAAAAAAAAAGTTAGCCTCGTTTCTCATCATTTTGGACCATGGGCTATAGCCCATATCGTACGGCATACTATAGCGAGCCGTTTTTCATCATTTTTGAAGATTTGAAAAAAATGACAAAATGACAAAAACGAAAGGTTATAGCCCATGTTTTTTGAAATTTTGAAAAAAAAAGTTAGCCTCGTTTCTCATCATTTTGGACCATGGGCTATAGCCCATATCGTACGGCATACTATAGCGCGCCGTTTTTCATCATTTTTTAAGATTTGAAAAAAATGACGAAATGACAAAAACGAAAGGTTATAGCCCATGTTTTTTGAAATTTTGAAAAAAAAAGTTAGCCTCGTTTCTCATCATTTTGGACCGTGGGCTATAGCCCATATCGTACGGCATACTATAGCGCGCCGTTTTTCATCATTTTTGAAGATTTGAAAAAAATGACGAAATGACAAAAACGAAAGGTTATAGCCCATGTTTTTTGAAATTTTGAAAAAAAAAGTTAGCCTCGTTTCTCATCATTTTGGACCATGGGCTATAGCCCATATCGTACGGCATACTATAGCGCGCCGTTTTTCATCATTTTTGAAGATTTGAAAAAAATTACGAAATGACAAAAACGAAAGGTTATAGCCCATGTTTTTTGAAATTTTGAAAAAAAAAAGTTAGCCTCGTTTCTCATCATTTTGGACCATGGGCTATAGCCCATATCGTACGGCATACTATAGCGCGCCGTTTTTCATCATTTTTTAAGATTTGAAAAAAATTACGAAATGACAAAAACGAAAGGTTATAGCCCATGTTTTTTGAAATTTTGGAAAAAAAAGTTAGCCTCATTTCTCATCATTTTGGACCATGGGCTATAGCCCATATCGTACGGCATACTATAGCGCGCCGTTTTTCATCATTTTTGAAGATTTGAAAAAAATGACAAAATGACAAAAACAAAAGGTTATAGCCCATGTTTTTTGAAATTTTGAAAAAAAAAGTTAGCCTCGTTTCTCATCATTTTGGACCATGGGCTATAGCCCATATCGTACGGCATTCTATAGCGCGCCGTTTTTCATCATTTTTAAAGATTTGAAAAAAATACGAAATGACAAAAACGAAAGGTTATAGCCTATGTTTTTTGAAATTTTGAAAAAAAAAGTTAGCCTCGTTTCTCATCATTTTGGACCATGGGCTATAGCCCATATCGTACGGCATACTATAGCGCGCCGTTTTTCATCATTTTTGAAGATTTGAAAAAAATGACGAAATGACAAAAACGAAAGGTTATAGCCCATGTTTTTTGAAATTTTGAAAAAAAAAGTTAGCCTCGTTTCTCATCATTTTGGACCATGGGCTATAGCCCATATCGTACGGCATACTATAGCGCGCCGTTTTTCATCATTTTTGAAGATTTGAAAAAAATGACAAAATGACAAAAACGAAAGGTTATAGCCCATGTTTTTTGAAATTTTGAAAAAAAAAGTTAGCCTCGTTTCTCATCATTTTGGACCATGGGCTATAGCCCATATCGTACGGCATTCTATAGCGCGCCGTTTTTCATCATTTTTAAAGATTTGAAAAAAATTACGAAATGACAAAAACGAAAGTTTATAGCCCATGTTTTTTGAAATTTTGAAAAAAAAAGTTAGCCTCGTTTCTCATCATTTTGGACCATGGGCTATAGCCCATATCGTACGGCATACTATAGCGCGCCGTTTTTCATCATTTTTGAAGATTTGAAAAAAATGACAAAATGACAAAAACGAAAGGTTATAGCCCATGTTTTTTGAAATTTTGAAAAAAAAAGTTAGCCTCGTTTCTCATCATTTTGGACCATGGGCTATAGCCCATATCGTACGGCATTCTATAGAGCGCCGTTTTTCATCATTTTTAAAGATTTGAAAAAAATTACGAAATGACAAAAACGAAAGGTTATAGCCCATGTTTTTTGAAATTTTGAAAAAAAAAGTTAGCCTCGTTTCTCATCATTTTGGACCATGGGCTATAGCCCATATCGTACGGCATACTATAGCGCGCCGTTTTTCATCATTTTTGAAGATTTGAAAAAAATGACGAAATCACAAAAACGAAAGGTTACAGCCCATGTTTTTTGAAATTTTGAAAAAAAAAGTTAGCCTCGTTTCTCATCATTTTGGACCATGGGCTATAGCCCATATCGTACGGCATACTATAGCGCGCCGTTTTTCATCATTTTTTAAGATTTGAAAAAAATTACGAAATGACAAAAACGAAAGGTTATAGCCCATGTTTTTTGAAATTTTGAAAAAAAAAGTTAGCCTCGTTTCTCATCATTTTGGACCATGGGCTATAGCCCATATCGTACGGCATACTATAGCGCGCCGTTTTTCATCATTTTTTAAGATTTGAAAAAATTTACGAAATGACAAAAACGAAAGGTTATAGCCCATGTTTTTTGAAATTTTGAAAAAAGAAGTTAGCCTCGTTTCTCATCATTTTGGACCATGGGCTATAGCCCATATCGTACGGCATACTATAGCGCGCCGTTTTTCATCATTTTTGAAAAAAATGACGAAATGACAAAAACGAAAGGTTATAGCCCATGTTTTTTGAAATTTTGAAAAAAAAAGTTAGCCTCGTTTCTCATCATTTTGGACCATGGGCTATAGCCCATATCGTACGGCATACTATAGCGGGCCGTTTTTCATCATTTTTGAAGATTTGAAAAAAATGACGAAATGACAAAAACGAAAGGTTATAGCCCATGTTTTTTGAAATTTTGAAAAAAAAAGTTAGCCTCGTTTCTCATCATTTTGGACCATGGGCTATAGCCCATATCGTACGGCATACTATAGCGAGCCGTTTTTCATCATTTTTGAAGATTTGAAAAAAATGACAAAATGACAAAAACGAAAGGTTATAGCCCATGTTTTTTGAAATTTTGAAAAAAAAAGTTAGCCTCGTTTCTCATCATTTTGGACCATGGGCTATAGCCCATATCGTACGGCATACTATAGCGCGCCGTTTTTCATCATTTTTTAAGATTTGAAAAAAATGACGAAATGACAAAAACGAAAGGTTATAGCCCATGTTTTTTGAAATTTTGAAAAAAAAAGTTAGCCTCGTTTCTCATCATTTTGGACCGTGGGCTATAGCCCATATCGTACGGCATACTATAGCGCGCCGTTTTTCATCATTTTTGAAGATTTGAAAAAAATGACGAAATGACAAAAACGAAAGGTTATAGCCCATGTTTTTTGAAATTTTGAAAAAAAAAGTTAGCCTCGTTTCTCATCATTTTGGACCATGGGCTATAGCCCATATCGTACGGCATACTATAGCGCGCCGTTTTTCATCATTTTTGAAGATTTGAAAAAAATTACGAAATGACAAAAACGAAAGGTTATAGCCCATGTTTTTTGAAATTTTGAAAAAAAAAAGTTAGCCTCGTTTCTCATCATTTTGGACCATGGGCTATAGCCCATATCGTACGGCATACTATAGCGCGCCGTTTTTCATCATTTTTTAAGATTTGAAAAAAATTACGAAATGACAAAAACGAAAGGTTATAGCCCATGTTTTTTGAAATTTTGGAAAAAAAAGTTAGCCTCATTTCTCATCATTTTGGACCATGGGCTATAGCCCATATCGTACGGCATACTATAGCGCGCCGTTTTTCATCATTTTTGAAGATTTGAAAAAAATGACAAAATGACAAAAACAAAAGGTTATAGCCCATGTTTTTTGAAATTTTGAAAAAAAAAGTTAGCCTCGTTTCTCATCATTTTGGACCATGGGCTATAGCCCATATCGTACGGCATTCTATAGCGCGCCGTTTTTCATCATTTTTAAAGATTTGAAAAAAATACGAAATGACAAAAACGAAAGGTTATAGCCTATGTTTTTTGAAATTTTGAAAAAAAAAGTTAGCCTCGTTTCTCATCATTTTGGACCATGGGCTATAGCCCATATCGTACGGCATACTATAGCGCGCCGTTTTTCATCATTTTTGAAGATTTGAAAAAAATGACGAAATGACAAAAACGAAAGGTTATAGCCCATGTTTTTTGAAATTTTGAAAAAAAAAGTTAGCCTCGTTTCTCATCATTTTGGACCATGGGCTATAGCCCATATCGTACGGCATACTATAGCGCGCCGTTTTTCATCATTTTTGAAGATTTGAAAAAAATGACAAAATGACAAAAACGAAAGGTTATAGCCCATGTTTTTTGAAATTTTGAAAAAAAAAGTTAGCCTCGTTTCTCATCATTTTGGACCATGGGCTATAGCCCATATGGTACGGCATACTATAGCGCGCCGTTTTTCATCATTTTTGAAGATTTAAAAAAAATGACGAAATGACAAAAACGAAAGGTTATAGCCCATGTTTTTTGAAATTTTGAAAAAAAAAGTTAGCCTCGTTTCTCATCATTTTGGACCATGGGCTATAGCCCATATCGTACGGCATACTATAGCGCGCCGTTTTTCATCATTTTTGAAGATTTGAAAAAAATGACAAAATGACAAAAACGAAAGGTTATATCCCATGTTTTTTGAAATTTTGAAAAAAAAAGTTAGCCTCGTTTCTCATCATTTTGGACCATGGGCTATAGCCCATATCGTACGGCATTCTATAGCGCGCCGTTTTTCATCATTTTTAAAGATTTGAAAAAAATTACGAAATGACAAAAACGAAAGGTTATAGCCCATGTTTTTTGAAATTTTGAAAAAAAAAGTTAGCCTCGTTTCTCATCATTTTGGACCATGGGCTATAGCCCATATCGTACGGCATTCTATAGAGCGCCGTTTTTCATCATTTTTAAAGATTTGAAAAAAATTACGAAATGACAAAAACGAAAGGTTATAGCCCATGTTTTTTGAAATTTTGAAAAAAAAAGTTAGCCTCGTTTCTCATCATTTTGGACCATGGGCTATAGCCCATATCGTACGGCATACTATAGCGCGCCGTTTTTCATCATTTTTGAAGATTTGAAAAAAATGACGAAATCACAAAAACGAAAGGTTACAGCCCATGTTTTTTGAAATTTTGAAAAAAAAAGTTAGCCTCGTTTCTCATCATTTTGGACCATGGGCTATAGCCCATATCGTACGGCATACTATAGCGCGCCGTTTTTCATCATTTTTGAAGATTTGAAAAAAATGACAAAATGACAAAAACGAAAGGTTATAGCCCATGTTTTTTGAAATTTTGAAAAAAAAAGTTAGCCTCGTTTCTCATCATTTTGGACCATGGGCTATAGCCCATATCGTACGGCATACTATAGCGCGCCGTTTTTCATCATTTTTTAAGATTTGAAAAAAATTACGAAATGACAAAAACGAAAGGTTATAGCCCATGTTTTTTGAAATTTTGAAAAAAAAGGTTAGCCTCGTTTCTCATCATTTTGGACCATGGGCTATAGCCCATATCGTACGGCATACTATAGCGCGCCGTTTTTCATCATTTTTGAAGATTTGAAAAAAATGACGAAATGACAAAAACGAAAGGTTATAGCCCATGTTTTTTGAAATTTTGAAAAAAAAAGTTAGCCTCGTTTCTCATCATTTTGGACCATGGGCTATAGCCCATATCGTACGGCATACTATAGCGCGCCGTTTTTCATCATTTTTGAAGATTTGAAAAAAATGACGAAATGACAAAAACGAAAGGTTATAGCCCATGTTTTTTGAAATTTTGAAAAAAAAAGTTAGCCTCGTTTCTCATCATTTTGGACCATGGGCTATAGCCCATATCGTACGGCATACTATAGCGCGCCGTTTTTCATCATTTTTGAAGATTTGAAAAAAATGACGAAATGACAAAAACGAAAGGTTATAGCCCATGTTTTTTGAAATTTTGAAAAAAAAAGTTAGCCTCGTTTCTCATCATTTTGGACCATGGGCTATAGCCCATATCGTACGGCATACTATAGCGCGCCGTTTTTCATCATTTTTTAAGATTTGAAAAAAATTACGAAATGACAAAAACGAAAGGTTATAGCCCATGTTTTTTGAAATTTTGAAAAAAAAAGTTAGCCTCGTTTCTCATCATTTTGGACCATGGGCTATAGCCCATATCGTACGGCATACTATAGCGCGCCGTTTTTCATCATTTTTTAAGATTTGAAAAAAATTACGAAATGACAAAAACGAAAGGTTATAGCCCATGTTTTTTGAAATTTTGAAAAAAAAAGTTAGCCTCGTTTCTCATCATTTTGGACCATGGGCTATAGCCCATATCGTACGGCATACTATAGCGCGCCGTTTTTCATCATTTTTTAAGATTTGAAAAAAATTACGAAATGACAAAAACGAAAGGTTATAGCCCATGTTTTTTGAAATTTTGAAAAAAAAAGTTAGCCTCGTTTCTCATCATTTTGGACCATGGGCTATAGCCCATATCGTACGGCATACTATAGCGCGCCGTTTTTCATCATTTTTGAAGATTTGAAAAAAATGACGAAATGACAAAAACGAAAGGTTATAGCCCATGTTTTTTGAAATTTTGAAAAAAAAAGTTAGCCTCGTTTCTCATCATTTTGGACCATGGGCTATAGCCCATATCGTACGGCATACTATAGCGGGCCGTTTTTCATCATTTTTGAAGATTTGAAAAAAATGACGAAATGACAAAAACGAAAGGTTATAGCCCATGTTTTTTGAAATTTTGAAAAAAAAAGTTAGCCTCGTTTCTCATCATTTTGGACCATGGGCTATAGCCCATATCGTACGGCATACTATAGCGAGCCGTTTTTCATCATTTTTGAAGATTTGAAAAAAATGACAAAATGACAAAAACGAAAGGTTATAGCCCATGTTTTTTGAAATTTTGAAAAAAAAAGTTAGCCTCGTTTCTCATCATTTTGGACCATGGGCTATAGCCCATATCGTACGGCATACTATAGCGCGCCGTTTTTCATCATTTTTGAAGATTTGAAAAAAATGACGAAATGACAAAAACGAAAGGTTATATCCCATGTTTTTTGAAATTTTGAAAAAAAAAGTTAGCCTCGTTTCTCATCATTTTGGACCATGGGCTATAGCCCATATCGTACGGCATACTATAGCGCGCCGTTTTTCATCATTTTTTAAGATTTGAAAAAAATTACGAAATGACAAAAACGAAAGGTTATAGCCCATGTTTTTTGAAATTTTGAAAAAAAAAGTTAGCCTCGTTTCTCATCATTTTGGACCATGGGCTATAGCCCATATCGTACGGCATACTATAGCGCGCCGTTTTTCATCATTTTTGAAGATTTGAAAAAAATTACGAAATGACAAAAACGAAAGGTTATAGCCCATGTTTTTTGAAATTTTGAAAAAAAAAAGTTAGCCTCGTTTCTCATCATTTTGGACCATGGGCTATAGCCCATATCGTACGGCATACTATAGCGCGCCGTTTTTCATCATTTTTTACGATTTGAAAAAAATTACGAAATGACAAAAACGAAAGGTTATAGCCCATGTTTTTTGAAATTTTGAAAAAAAAAGTTAGCCTCGTTTCTCATCATTTTGGACCATGGGCTATAGCCCATATCGTACGGCATACTATAGCGCGCCGTTTTTCATCATTTTTGAAGATTTGAAAAAAATTACGAAATGACAAAAACGAAAGGTTATAGCCCATGTTTTTTGAAATTTTGAAAAAAAAAAGTTAGCCTCGTTTCTCATCATTTTGGACCATGGGCTATAGCCCATATCGTACGGCATACTATAGCGCGCCGTTTTTCATCATTTTTGAAGATTTGAATAAAATGACAAAATGACAAAAACGAAAGGTTATAGCCCATGTTTTTTGAAATTTTGGAAAAAAAAGTTAGCCTCATTTCTCATCATTTTGGACCATGGGCTATAGCCCATATCGTACGGCATACTATAGCGCGCCGTTTTTCATCATTTTTGAAGATTTGAAAAAAATGACAAAATGACAAAAACGAAAGGTTATAGCCCATGTTTTTTGAAATTTTGAAAAAAAAAGTTAGCCTCGTTTCTCATCATTTTGGACCATGGGCTATAGCCCATATGGTACGGCATACTATAGCGCGCCGTTTTTCATCATTTTTGAAGATTTAAAAAAAATGACGAAATGACAAAAACGAAAGGTTATAGCCCATGTTTTTTGAAATTTTGAAAAAAAAAGTTAGCCTCGTTTCTCATCATTTTGGACCATGGGCTATAGCCCATATCGTACGGCATACTATAGCGCGCCGTTTTTCATCATTTTTGAAGATTTGAAAAAAATGACAAAATGACAAAAACGAAAGGTTATATCCCATGTTTTTTGAAATTTTGAAAAAAAAAGTTAGCCTCGTTTCTCATCATTTTGGACCATGGGCTATAGCCCATATCGTACGGCATTCTATAGCGCACCGTTTTTCATCATTTTTAAAGATTTGAAAAAAATTACGAAATGACAAAAACGAAAGGTTATAGCCCATGTTTTTTGAAATTTTGAAAAAAAAAGTTAGCCTCGTTTCTCATCATTTTGGACCATGGGCTATAGCCCATATCGTACGGCATTCTATAGAGCGCCGTTTTTCATCATTTTTAAAGATTTGAAAAAAATGACGAAATGACAAAAACGAAAGGTTATAGCCCATGTTTTTTGAAATTTTGAAAAAAAAAGTTAGCCTCGTTTCTCATCATTTTGGACCATGGGCTATAGCCCATATCGTACGGCATACTATAGCGCGCCGTTTTTCATCATTTTTGAAGATTTGAAAAAAATGACGAAATGACAAAAACGAAAGGTTATAGCCCATGTTTTTTGAAATTTTGAAAAAAAAAGTTAGCCTCGTTTCTCATCATTTTGGACCATGGGCTATAGCCCATATCGTACGGCATACTATAGCGCGCCGTTTTTCATCATTTTTTAAGATTTGAAAAAAATTACGAAATGACAAAAACGAAAGGTTATAGCCCATGTTTTTTGAAATTTTGAAAAAAAAAGTTAGCCTCGTTTCTCATCATTTTGGACCATGGGCTATAGCCCATATCGTACGGCATACTATAGCGCGCCGTTTTTCATCATTTTTGAAGATTTGAAAAAAATTACGAAATGACAAAAACGAAAGGTTATAGCCCATGTTTTTTGAAATTTTGAAAAAAAAAAGTTAGCCTCGTTTCTCATCATTTTGGACCATGGGCTATAGCCCATATCGTACGGCATACTATAGCGCGCCGTTTTTCATCATTTTTTAAGATTTGAAAAAAATTACGAAATGACAAAAACGAAAGGTTATAGCCCATGTTTTTTGAAATTTTGAAAAAAAAAGTTAGCCTCGTTTCTCATCATTTTGGACCATGGGCTATAGCCCATATCGTACGGCATACTATAGCGCGCCGTTTTTCATCATTTTTGAAGATTTGAAAAAAATTACGAAATGACAAAAACGAAAGGTTATAGCCCATGTTTTTTGAAATTTTGAAAAAAAAAAGTTAGCCTCGTTTCTCATCATTTTGGACCATGGGCTATAGCCCATATCGTACGGCATACTATAGCGCGCCGTTTTTCATCATTTTTGAAGATTTGAATAAAATGACAAAATGACAAAAACGAAAGGTTATAGCCCATGTTTTTTGAAATTTTGGAAAAAAAAGTTAGCCTCATTTCTCATCATTTTGGACCATGGGCTATAGCCCATATCGTACGGCATACTATAGCGCGCCGTTTTTCATCATTTTTGAAGATTTGAAAAAAATGACAAAATGACAAAAACAAAAGGTTATAGCCCATGTTTTTTGAAATTTTGAAAAAAAAAGTTAGCCTCGTTTCTCATCATTTTGGACCATGGGCTATAGCCCATATCGTACGGCATTCTATAGCGCGCCGTTTTTCATCATTTTTAAAGATTTGAAAAAAATACGAAATGACAAAAACGAAAGGTTATAGCCTATGTTTTTTGAAATTTTGAAAAAAAAAGTTAGCCTCGTTTCTCATCATTTTGGACCATGGGCTATAGCCCATATCGTACGGCATACTATAGCGCGCCGTTTTTCATCATTTTTGAAGATTTGAAAAAAATGACGAAATGACAAAAACGAAAGGTTATAGCCCATGTTTTTTGAAATTTTGAAAAAAAAAGTTAGCCTCGTTTCTCATCATTTTGGACCATGGGCTATAGCCCATATCGTACGGCATACTATAGCGCGCCGTTTTTCATCATTTTTGAAGATTTGAAAAAAATGACAAAATGACAAAAACGAAAGGTTATAGCCCATGTTTTTTGAAATTTTGAAAAAAAAAGTTAGCCTCGTTTCTCATCATTTTGGACCATGGGCTATAGCCCATATCGTACGGCATTCTATAGCGCGCCGTTTTTCATCATTTTTAAAGATTTGAAAAAAATTACGAAATGACAAAAACGAAAGTTTATAGCCCATGTTTTTTGAAATTTTGAAAAAAAAAGTTAGCCTCGTTTCTCATCATTTTGGACCATGGGCTATAGCCCATATCGTACGGCATACTATAGCGCGCCGTTTTTCATCATTTTTGAAGATTTGAAAAAAATTACGAAATGACAAAAACGAAAGGTTATAGCCCATGTTTTTTGAAATTTTGAAAAAGAAAGTTAGCCTCGTTTCTCATCATTTTGGACCATGGGCTATAGCCCATATCGTACGGCATACTATAGCGCGCCGTTTTTCATCATTTTTGAAGATTTGAAAAAAATGACAAAATGACAAAAACGAAAGGTTATAGCCCATGTTTTTTGAAATTTTGAAAAAAAAAGTTAGCCTCGTTTCTCATCATTTTGGACCATGGGCTATAGCCTATATCGTACGGCATACTATAGCGCGCCGTTTTTCATCATTTTTGAAGATTTGAAAAAAATGACAAAATGACAAAAACGAAAGGTTATAGCCCATGTTTTTTGAAATTTTGAAAAAAAAAGTTAGCCTCGTTTCTCATCATTTTGGACCATGGGCTATAGCCCATATCGTACGGCATTCTATAGCGCGCCGTTTTTCATCATTTTTTAAGATTTGAAAAAAATTACGAAATGACAAAAACGAAAGGTTATAGCCCATGTTTTTTTAAATTTTGAAAAAAAAAGTTAGCCTCGTTTCTCATCATTTTGGACCATGGGCTATAGCCCATATGGTACGGCATACTATAGCGCGCCGTTTTTCATCATTTTTGAAGATTTAAAAAAAATGACGAAATGACAAAAACGAAAGGTTATATCCCATGTTTTTTGAAATTTTGAAAAAAAAAGTTAGCCTCGTTTCTCATCATTTTGGACCATGGGCTATAGCCCATATCGTACGGCATACTATAGCGCGCCGTTTTTCATCATTTTTGAAGATTTGAAAAAAATGACAAAATGACAAAAACGAAAGGTTATATCCCATGTTTTTTGAAATTTTGAAAAAAAAAGTTAGCCTCGTTTCTCATCATTTTGGACCATGGGCTATAGCCCATATCGTACGGCATTCTATAGCGCGCCGTTTTTCATCATTTTTAAAGATTTGAAAAAAATTACGAAATGACAAAAACGAAAGGTTATAGCCCATGTTTTTTGAAATTTTGAAAAAAAAAGTTAGCCTCGTTTCTCATCATTTTGGACCATGGGCTATAGCCCATATCGTACGGCATTCTATAGAGCGCCGTTTTTCATCATTTTTAAAGATTTGAAAAAAATTACGAAATGACAAAAACGAAAGGTTATAGCCCATGTTGTTTGAAATTTTGAAAAAAAAAGTTAGCCTCGTTTCTCATCATTTTGGACCATGGGCTATAGCCCATATCGTACGGCATACTATAGCGCGCCGTTTTTCATCATTTTTGAAGATTTGAAAAAAATGACGAAATCACAAAAACGAAAGGTTACAGCCCATGTTTTTTGAAATTTTGAAAAAAAAAGTTAGCCTCGTTTCTCATCATTTTGGACCATGGGCTATAGCCCATATCGTACGGCATACTATAGCGCGCCGTTTTTCATCATTTTTGAAGATTTGAAAAAAATGACAAAATGACAAAAACGAAAGGTTATAGCCCATGTTTTTTGAAATTTTGAAAAAAAAAGTTAGCCTCGTTTCTCATCATTTTGGACCATGGGCTATAGCCCATATCGTACGGCATACTATAGCGCGCCGTTTTTCATCATTTTTTAAGATTTGAAAAAAATTACGAAATGACAAAAACGAAAGGTTATAGACCATGTTTTTTGAAATTTTGAAAAAAAAGGTTAGCCTCGTTTCTCATCATTTTGGACCATGGGCTATAGCCCATATCGTACGGCATACTATAGCGCGCCGTTTTTCATCATTTTTGAAGATTTGAAAAAAATGACGAAATGACAAAAACGAAAGGTTATAGCCCATGTTTTTTGAAATTTTGAAAAAAAAAGTTAGCCTCGTTTCTCATCATTTTGGACCATGGGCTATAGCCCATATCGTACGGCATACTATAGCGCGCCGTTTTTCATCATTTTTGAAGATTTGAAAAAAATGACGAAATGACAAAAACGAAAGGTTATAGCCCATGTTTTTTGAAATTTTGAAAAAAAAAGTTAGCCTCGTTTCTCATCATTTTGGACCATGGGCTATAGCCCATATCGTACGGCATACTATAGCGCGCCGTTTTTCATCATTTTTGAAGATTTGAAAAAAATGACGAAATGACAAAAACGAAAGGTTATAGCCCATGTTTTTTGAAATTTTGAAAAAAAAAGTTAGCCTCGTTTCTCATCATTTTGGACCATGGGCTATAGCCCATATCGTACGGCATACTATAGCGCGCCGTTTTTCATCATTTTTTAAGATTTGAAAAAAATTACGAAATGACAAAAACGAAAGGTTATAGCCCATGTTTTTTGAAATTTTGAAAAAAAAAGTTTGCCTCGTTTCTCATCATTTTGGACCATGGGCTATAGCCCATATCGTACGGCATACTATAGCGAGCCGTTTTTCATCATTTTTGAAGATTTGAAAAAAATGACAAAATGACAAAAACGAAAGGTTATAGCCCATGTTTTTTGAAATTTTGAAAAAAAAAGTTAGCCTCGTTTCTCATCATTTTGGACCATGGGCTATAGCCCATATCGTACGGCATACTATAGCGCGCCGTTTTTCATCATTTTTGAAGATTTGAAAAAAATGACGAAATGACAAAAACGAAAGGTTATAGCCCATGTTTTTTGAAATTTTGAAAAAAAAAGTTAGCCTCGTTTCTCATCATTTTGGACCATGGGCTATAGCCCATATCGTACGGCATACTACAGCGCGCCGTTTTTCATCATTTTTGAAGATTTGAAAAAAATGACGAAATGACAAAAACGAAAGGTTATAGCCCATGTTTTTTGAAATTTTGAAAAAAAAAGTTAGCCTCGTTTCTCATCATTTTGGACCATGGGCTATAGCCCATATCGTACGGCATACTATAGCGCGCCGTTTTTCATCATTTTTTAAGATTTGAAAAAAATTACGAAATGACAAAAACGAAAGGTTATAGCCCATGTTTTTTGAAATTTTGAAAAAAAAAGTTAGGCTCGTTTCTCATCATTTTGGACCATGGGCTATAGCCCATATCGTACGGCATACTATAGCGCGCCGTTTTTCATCATTTTTGAAGATTTGAAAAAAATGACGAAATGACAAAAACGAAAGGTTATAGCCCATGTTTTTTGAAATTTTGAAAAAAAAAGTTAGCCTCGTTTCTCATCATTTTGGACCATGGGCTATAGCCCATATCGTACGGCATACTATAGCGCGCCGTTTTTCATCATTTTTGAAGATTTGAAAAAAATTACGAAATGACAAAAACGAAAGGTTATATCCCATGTTTTTTGAAATTTTGAAAAAAAAAGTTAGCCTCGTTTCTCATCATTTTGGACCATGGGCTATAGCCCATATCGTACGGCATACTATAGCGCGCCGTTTTTCATCATTTTTTAAGATTTGAAAAAAATTACGAAATGACAAAAACGAAAGGTTATAGCCCATGTTTTTTGAAATTTTGAAAAAAAAAGTTAGCCTCGTTTCTCATCATTTTGGACCATGGGCTATAGCCCATATCGTACGGCATACTATAGCGCGCCGTTTTTCATCATTTTTGAAGATTTGAAAAAAATTACGAAATGACAAAAACGAAAGGTTATAGCCCATGTTTTTTGAAATTTTGAAAAAAAAAAGTTAGCCTCGTTTCTCATCATTTTGGACCATGGGCTATAGCCCATATCGTACGGCATACTATAGCGCGCCGTTTTTCATCATTTTTTAAGATTTGAAAAAAATTACGAAATGACAAAAACGAAAGGTTATAGCCCATGTTTTTTGAAATTTTGGAAAAAAAAGTTAGCCTCGTTTCTCATCATTTTGGACCATGGGCTATAGCCCATATCGTACGGCATACTATAGCGCGCCGTTTTTCATCATTTTTGAAGATTTGAAAAAAATTACGAAATGACAAAAACGAAAGGTTATAGCCCATGTTTTTTGAAATTTTGAAAAAAAAAGTTAGCCTCGTTTCTCATCATTTTGGACCATGGGCTATAGCCCATATCGTACGGCATACTATAGCGCGCCGTTTTTCATCATTTTTGAAGATTTGAATAAAATGACAAAATGACAAAAACGAAAGGTTATAGCCCATGTTTTTTGAAATTTTGGAAAAAAAAGTTAGCCTCATTTCTCATCATTTTGGACCATGGGCTATAGCCCATATCGTACGGCATACTATAGCGCGCCGTTTTTCATCATTTTTGAAGATTTGAAAAAAATGACAAAATGACAAAAACGAAAGGTTATAGCCCATGTTTTTTGAAATTTTGAAAAAAAAGGTTAGCCTCGTTTCTCATCATTTTGGACCATGGGCTATAGCCCATATCGTACGGCATACTATAGCGCGCCGTTTTTCATCATTTTTGAAGATTTGAAAAAAATTACAAAATGACAAAAACGAAAGGTTATATCCCATGTTTTTTGAAATTTTGAAAAAAAAGGTTAGCCTCGTTTCTCATCATTTTGGACCATGGGCTATAGCCCATATCGTACGGCATACTATAGCGCGCCGTTTTTCATCATTTTTGAAGATTTGAAAAAAATTACAAAATGACAAAAACGAAAGGTTATATCCCATGTTTTTTGAAATTTTGAAAAAAAAAGTTAGCCTCGTTTCTCATCATTTTGGACCATGGGCTATAGCCCATATCGTACGGCATTCTATAGCGCGCCGTTTTTCATCATTTTTAAAGATTTGAAAAAAATTACGAAATGACAAAAACGAAAGGTTATAGCCCATGTTTTTTGAAATTTTGAAAAAAAAAGTTAGCCTTGTTTCTCATCATTTTGGACCATGGGCTATAGCCCATATCGTACGGCATTCTATAGAGCGCCGTTTTTCATCATTTTTAAAGATTTGAAAAAAATGACGAAATGACAAAAACGAAAGGTTATAGCCCATGTTTTTTGAAATTTTGAAAAAAAAAGTTAGCCTCGTTTCTCATCATTTTGGACCATGGGCTATAGCCCATATCGTACGGCATACTATAGCGCGCCGTTTTTCATCATTTTTGAAGATTTGAAAAAAATGACGAAATGACAAAAACGAAAGGTTATAGCCCATGTTTTTTGAAATTTTGAAAAAAAAAGTTAGCCTCGTTTCTCATCATTTTGGACCATGGGCTATAGCCCATATCGTACGGCATACTATAGCGCGCCGTTTTTCATCATTTTTTAAGATTTGAAAAAAATTACGAAATGACAAAAACGAAAGGTTATAGCCCATGTTTTTTGAAATTTTGAAAAAAAAAGTTAGCCTCGTTTCTCATCATTTTGGACCATGGGCTATAGCCCATATCGTACGGCATACTATAGCGCGCCGTTTTTCATCATTTTTGAAGATTTGAAAAAAATTACGAAATGACAAAAACGAAAGGTTATAGCCCATGTTTTTTGAAATTTTGAAAAAAAAAAGTTAGCCTCGTTTCTCATCATTTTGGACCATGGGCTATAGCCCATATCGTACGGCATACTATAGCGCGCCGTTTTTCATCATTTTTTAAGATTTGAAAAAAATTACGAAATGACAAAAACGAAAGGTTATAGCCCATGTTTTTTGAAATTTTGAAAAAAAAAGTTAGCCTCGTTTCTCATCATTTTGGACCATGGGCTATAGCCCATATCGTACGGCATACTATAGCGCACCGTTTTTCATCATTTTTGAAGATTTGAAAAAAATTACGAAATGACAAAAACGAAAGGTTATAGCCCATGTTTTTTGAAATTTTGAAAAAAAAAAGTTAGCCTCGTTTCTCATCATTTTGGACCATGGGCTATAGCCCATATCGTACGGCATACTATAGCGCGCCGTTTTTCATCATTTTTGAAGATTTGAATAAAATGACAAAATGACAAAAACGAAAGGTTATAGCCCATGTTTTTTGAAATTTTGGAAAAAAAAGTTAGCCTCATTTCTCATCATTTTGGACCATGGGCTATAGCCCATATCGTACGGCATACTATAGCGCGCCGTTTTTCATCATTTTTGAAGATTTGAAAAAAATGACAAAATGACAAAAACAAAAGGTTATAGCCCATGTTTTTTGAAATTTTGAAAAAAAAAGTTAGCCTCGTTTCTCATCATTTTGGACCATGGGCTATAGCCCATATCGTACGGCATTCTATAGCGCGCCGTTTTTCATCATTTTTAAAGATTTGAAAAAAATACGAAATGACAAAAACGAAAGGTTATAGCCTATGTTTTTTGAAATTTTGAAAAAAAAAGTTAGCCTCGTTTCTCATCATTTTGGACCATGGGCTATAGCCCATATCGTACGGCATACTATAGCGCGCCGTTTTTCATCATTTTTGAAGATTTGAAAAAAATGACGAAATGACAAAAACGAAAGGTTATAGCCCATGTTTTTTGAAATTTTGAAAAAAAAAGTTAGCCTCGTTTCTCATCATTTTGGACCATGGGCTATAGCCCATATCGTACGGCATACTATAGCGCGCCGTTTTTCATCATTTTTGAAGATTTGAAAAAAATGACAAAATGACAAAAACGAAAGGTTATAGCCCATGTTTTTTGAAATTTTGAAAAAAAAAGTTAGCCTCGTTTCTCATCATTTTGGACCATGGGCTATAGCCCATATCGTACGGCATTCTATAGCGCGCCGTTTTTCATCATTTTTGAAGATTTGAAAAAAATTACGAAATGACAAAAACGAAAGGTTATAGCCCATGTTTTTTGAAATTTTGAAAAAGAAAGTTAGCCTCGTTTCTCATCATTTTGGACCATGGGCTATAGCCCATATCGTACGGCATACTATAGCGCGCCGTTTTTCATCATTTTTGAAGATTTGAAAAAAATGACAAAATGACAAAAACGAAAGGTTATAGCCCATGTTTTTTGAAATTTTGAAAAAAAAAGTTAGCCTCGTTTCTCATCATTTTGGACCATGGGCTATAGCCTATATCGTACGGCATACTATAGCGCGCCGTTTTTCATCATTTTTGAAGATTTGAAAAAAATGACAAAATGACAAAAACGAAAGGTTATAGCCCATGTTTTTTGAAATTTTGAAAAAAAAAGTTAGCCTCGTTTCTCATCATTTTGGACCATGGGCTATAGCCCATATCGTACGGCATTCTATAGCGCGCCGTTTTTCATCATTTTTAAAGATTTGAAAAAAATTACGAAATGACAAAAACGAAAGGTTATAGCCCATGTTTTTTGAAATTTTGAAAAAAAAAGTTAGCCTCGTTTCTCATCATTTTGGACCATGGGCTATAGCCCATATGGTACGGCATACTATAGCGCGCCGTTTTTCATCATTTTTGAAGATTTAAAAAAAATGACGAAATGACAAAAACGAAAGGTTATAGCCCATGTTTTTTGAAATTTTGAAAAAAAAAGTTAGCCTCGTTTCTCATCATTTTGGACCATGGGCTATAGCCCATATCGTACGGCATACTATAGCGCGCCGTTTTTCATCATTTTTGAAGATTTGAAAAAAATGACAAAATGACAAAAACGAAAGGTTATATCCCATGTTTTTTGAAATTTTGAAAAAAAAAGTTAGCCTCGTTTCTCATCATTTTGGACCATGGGCTATAGCCCATATCGTACGGCATTCTATAGCGCGCCGTTTTTCATCATTTTTAAAGATTTGAAAAAAATTACGAAATGACAAAAACGAAAGGTTATAGCCCATGTTTTTTGAAATTTTGAAAAAAAAAGTTAGCCTCGTTTCTCATCATTTTGGACCATGGGCTATAGCCCATATCGTACGGCATTCTATAGAGCGCCGTTTTTCATCATTTTTAAAGATTTGAAAAAAATTACGAAATGACAAAAACGAAAGGTTATAGCCCATGTTGTTTGAAATTTTGAAAAAAAAAGTTAGCCTCGTTTCTCATCATTTTGGACCATGGGCTATAGCCCATATCGTACGGCATACTATAGCGCGCCGTTTTTCATCATTTTTGAAGATTTGAAAAAAATGACGAAATCACAAAAACGAAAGGTTACAGCCCATGTTTTTTGAAATTTTGAAAAAAAAAGTTAGCCTCGTTTCTCATCATTTTGGACCATGGGCTATAGCCCATATCGTACGGCATACTATAGCGCGCCGTTTTTCATCATTTTTGAAGATTTGAAAAAAATGACGAAATGACAAAAACGAAAGGTTATAGCCCATGTTTTTTGAAATTTTGAAAAAAAAAGTTAGCCTCGTTTCTCATCATTTTGGACCATGGGCTATAGCCCATATCGTACGGCATACTATAGCGCGCCGTTTTTCATCATTTTTGAAGATTTGAAAAAAATGACAAAATGACAAAAACGAAAGGTTATAGCCCATGTTTTTTGAAATTTTGAAAAAAAAAGTTAGCCTCGTTTCTCATCATTTTGGACCATGGGCTATAGCCCATATCGTACGGCATACTATAGCGCGCCGTTTTTCATCATTTTTTAAGATTTGAAAAAAATTACGAAATGACAAAAACGAAAGGTTATAGACCATGTTTTTTGAAATTTTGAAAAAAAAGGTTAGCCTCGTTTCTCATCATTTTGGACCATGGGCTATAGCCCATATCGTACGGCATACTATAGCGCGCCGTTTTTCATCATTTTTGAAGATTTGAAAAAAATGACGAAATGACAAAAACGAAAGGTTATAGCCCATGTTTTTTGAAATTTTGAAAAAAAAAGTTAGCCTCGTTTCTCATCATTTTGGACCATGGGCTATAGCCCATATCGTACGGCATACTATAGCGCGCCGTTTTTCATCATTTTTGAAGATTTGAAAAAAATGACGAAATGACAAAAACGAAAGGTTATAGCCCATGTTTTTTGAAATTTTGAAAAAAAAAGTTAGCCTCGTTTCTCATCATTTTGGACCATGGGCTATAGCCCATATCGTACGGCATACTATAGCGCGGCGTTTTTCATCATTTTTGAAGATTTGAAAAAAATTACGAAATGACAAAAACGAAAGGTTATAGCCCATGTTTTTTGAAATTTTGAAAAAAAAAGTTAGCCTCGTTTCTCATCATTTTGGACCATGGGCTATAGCCCATATCGTACGGCATACTATAGCGCGCCGTTTTTCATCATTTTTTAAGATTTGAAAAAAATTACGAAATGACAAAAACGAAAGGTTATAGCCCATGTTTTTTGAAATTTTGAAAAAAAAAGTTAGCCTCGTTTCTCATCATTTTGGACCATGGGCTATAGCCCATATCGTACGGCATACTATAGCGCGCCGTTTTTCATCATTTTTGAAGATTTGAAAAAAATGACGAAATGACAAAAACGAAAGGTTATAGCCCATGTTTTTTGAAATTTTGAAAAAAAAAGTTTGCCTCGTTTCTCATCATTTTGGACCATGGGCTATAGCCCATATCGTACGGCATACTATAGCGCGCCGTTTTTCATCATTTTTGAAGATTTGAAAAAAATGACGAAATGACAAAAACGAAAGGTTATAGCCCATGTTTTTTGAAATTTTGAAAAAAAAAGTTAGCCTCGTTTCTCATCATTTTGGACCATGGGCTATAGCCCATATCGTACGGCATACTATAGCGCGCCGTTTTTCATCATTTTTGAAGATTTGAAAAAAATGACAAAATGACAAAAACGAAAGGTTATAGCCCATGTTTTTTGAAATTTTGAAAAAAAAAGTTAGCCTCGTTTCTCATCATTTTGGACCATGGGCTATAGCCCATATCGTACGGCATACTATAGCGCGCCGTTTTTCATCATTTTTTAAGATTTGAAAAAAATTACGAAATGACAAAAACGAAAGGTTATAGACCATGTTTTTTGAAATTTTGAAAAAAAAGGTTAGCCTCGTTTCTCATCATTTTGGACCATGGGCTATAGCCCATATCGTACGGCATACTATAGCGCGCCGTTTTTCATCATTTTTGAAGATTTGAAAAAAATGACGAAATGACAAAAACGAAAGGTTATAGCCCATGTTTTTTGAAATTTTGAAAAAAAAAGTTAGCCTCGTTTCTCATCATTTTGGACCATGGGCTATAGCCCATATCGTACGGCATACTATAGCGCGCCGTTTTTCATCATTTTTGAAGATTTGAAAAAAATGACGAAATGACAAAAACGAAAGGTTATAGCCCATGTTTTTTGAAATTTTGAAAAAAAAAGTTAGCCTCGTTTCTCATCATTTTGGACCATGGGCTATAGCCCATATCGTACGGCATACTATAGCGCGGCGTTTTTCATCATTTTTGAAGATTTGAAAAAAATTACGAAATGACAAAAACGAAAGGTTATAGCCCATGTTTTTTGAAATTTTGAAAAAAAAAGTTAGCCTCGTTTCTCATCATTTTGGACCATGGGCTATAGCCCATATCGTACGGCATACTATAGCGCGCCGTTTTTCATCATTTTTTAAGATTTGAAAAAAATTACGAAATGACAAAAACGAAAGGTTATAGCCCATGTTTTTTGAAATTTTGAAAAAAAAAGTTAGCCTCGTTTCTCATCATTTTGGACCATGGGCTATAGCCCATATCGTACGGCATACTATAGCGCGCCGTTTTTCATCATTTTTGAAGATTTGAAAAAAATGACGAAATGACAAAAACGAAAGGTTATAGCCCATGTTTTTTGAAATTTTGAAAAAAAAAGTTTGCCTCGTTTCTCATCATTTTGGACCATGGGCTATAGCCCATATCGTACGGCATACTATAGCGAGCCGTTTTTCATCATTTTTGAAGATTTGAAAAAAATGACGAAATGACAAAAACGAAAGGTTATAGCCCATGTTTTTTGAAATTTTGAAAAAAAAAGTTAGCCTCGTTTCTCATCATTTTGGACCATGGGCTATAGCCCATATCGTACGGCATACTATAGCGCGCCGTTTTTCATCATTTTTGAAGATTTGAAAAAAATGACGAAATGACAAAAACGAAAGGTTATAGCCCATGTTTTTTGAAATTTTGAAAAAAAAAGTTAGCCTCGTTTCTCATCATTTTGGACCATGGGCTATAGCCCATATCGTACGGCATACTATAGCGCGCCGTTTTTCATCATTTTTTAAGATTTGAAAAAAATTACGAAATGACAAAAACGAAAGGTTATAGCCCATGTTTTTTGAAATTTTGAAAAAAAAAGTTAGCCTCGTTTCTCATCATTTTGGACCATGGGCTATAGCCCATATCGTACGGCATACTATAGCGCGCCGTTTTTCATCATTTTTGAAGATTTGAAAAAAATGACGAAATGACAAAAACGAAAGGTTATAGCCCATGTTTTTTGAAATTTTGAAAAAAAAAGTTAGCCTCGTTTCTCATCATTTTGGACCATGGGCTATAGCCCATATCGTACGGCATACTATAGCGCGCCGTTTTTCATCATTTTTTAAGATTTGAAAAAAATTACGAAATGACAAAAACGAAAGGTTATAGCCCATGTTTTTTGAAATTTTGAAAAAAAAAGTTAGCCTCGTTTCTCATCATTTTGGACCATGGGCTATAGCCCATATCGTACGGCATACTATAGCGCGCCGTTTTTCATCATTTTTGAAGATTTGAAAAAAATGACAAAATGACAAAAACGAAAGGTTATAGCCCATGTTTTTTGAAATTTTGAAAAAAAAAGTTAGCCTCGTTTCTCATCATTTTGGACCATGGGCTATAGCCTATATCGTACGGCATACTATAGCGCGCCGTTTTTCATCATTTTTGAAGATTTGAAAAAAATGACAAAATGACAAAAACGAAAGGTTATAGCCCATGTTTTTTGAAATTTTGAAAAAAAAAGTTAGCCTCGTTTCTCATCATTTTGGACCATGGGCTATAGCCCATATCGTACGGCATTCTATAGCGCGCCGTTTTTCATCATTTTTAAAGATTTGAAAAAAATTACGAAATGACAAAAACGAAAGGTTATAGCCCATGTTTTTTGAAATTTTGAAAAAAAAAGTTAGCCTCGTTTCTCATCATTTTGGACCATGGGCTATAGCCCATATGGTACGGCATACTATAGCGCGCCGTTTTTCATCATTTTTGAAGATTTAAAAAAAATGACGAAATGACAAAAACGAAAGGTTATAGCCCATGTTTTTTGAAATTTTGAAAAAAAAAGTTAGCCTCGTTTCTCATCATTTTGGACCATGGGCTATAGCCCATATCGTACGGCATACTATAGCGCGCCGTTTTTCATCATTTTTGAAGATTTGAAAAAAATGACAAAATGACAAAAACGAAAGGTTATATCCCATGTTTTTTGAAATTTTGAAAAAAAAAGTTAGCCTCGTTTCTCATCATTTTGGACCATGGGCTATAGCCCATATCGTACGGCATTCTATAGCGCGCCGTTTTTCATCATTTTTAAAGATTTGAAAAAAATTACGAAATGACAAAAACGAAAGGTTATAGCCCATGTTTTTTGAAATTTTGAAAAAAAAAGTTAGCCTCGTTTCTCATCATTTTGGACCATGGGCTATAGCCCATATCGTACGGCATTCTATAGAGCGCCGTTTTTCATCATTTTTAAAGATTTGAAAAAAATTACGAAATGACAAAAACGAAAGGTTATAGCCCATGTTGTTTGAAATTTTGAAAAAAAAAGTTAGCCTCGTTTCTCATCATTTTGGACCATGGGCTATAGCCCATATCGTACGGCATACTATAGCGCGCCGTTTTTCATCATTTTTGAAGATTTGAAAAAAATGACGAAATCACAAAAACGAAAGGTTACAGCCCATGTTTTTTGAAATTTTGAAAAAAAAAGTTAGCCTCGTTTCTCATCATTTTGGACCATGGGCTATAGCCCATATCGTACGGCATACTATAGCGCGCCGTTTTTCATCATTTTTGAAGATTTGAAAAAAATGACGAAATGACAAAAACGAAAGGTTATAGCCCATGTTTTTTGAAATTTTGAAAAAAAAAGTTAGCCTCGTTTCTCATCATTTTGGACCATGGGCTATAGCCCATATCGTACGGCATACTATAGCGCGCCGTTTTTCATCATTTTTGAAGATTTGAAAAAAATGACAAAATGACAAAAACGAAAGGTTATAGCCCATGTTTTTTGAAATTTTGAAAAAAAAAGTTAGCCTCGTTTCTCATCATTTTGGACCATGGGCTATAGCCCATATCGTACGGCATACTATAGCGCGCCGTTTTTCATCATTTTTTAAGATTTGAAAAAAATTACGAAATGACAAAAACGAAAGGTTATAGACCATGTTTTTTGAAATTTTGAAAAAAAAGGTTAGCCTCGTTTCTCATCATTTTGGACCATGGGCTATAGCCCATATCGTACGGCATACTATAGCGCGCCGTTTTTCATCATTTTTGAAGATTTGAAAAAAATGACGAAATGACAAAAACGAAAGGTTATAGCCCATGTTTTTTGAAATTTTGAAAAAAAAAGTTAGCCTCGTTTCTCATCATTTTGGACCATGGGCTATAGCCCATATCGTACGGCATACTATAGCGCGCCGTTTTTCATCATTTTTGAAGATTTGAAAAAAATGACGAAATGACAAAAACGAAAGGTTATAGCCCATGTTTTTTGAAATTTTGAAAAAAAAAGTTAGCCTCGTTTCTCATCATTTTGGACCATGGGCTATAGCCCATATCGTACGGCATACTATAGCGCGGCGTTTTTCATCATTTTTGAAGATTTGAAAAAAATTACGAAATGACAAAAACGAAAGGTTATAGCCCATGTTTTTTGAAATTTTGAAAAAAAAAGTTAGCCTCGTTTCTCATCATTTTGGACCATGGGCTATAGCCCATATCGTACGGCATACTATAGCGCGCCGTTTTTCATCATTTTTTAAGATTTGAAAAAAATTACGAAATGACAAAAACGAAAGGTTATAGCCCATGTTTTTTGAAATTTTGAAAAAAAAAGTTAGCCTCGTTTCTCATCATTTTGGACCATGGGCTATAGCCCATATCGTACGGCATACTATAGCGCGCCGTTTTTCATCATTTTTGAAGATTTGAAAAAAATGACGAAATGACAAAAACGAAAGGTTATAGCCCATGTTTTTTGAAATTTTGAAAAAAAAAGTTTGCCTCGTTTCTCATCATTTTGGACCATGGGCTATAGCCCATATCGTACGGCATACTATAGCGAGCCGTTTTTCATCATTTTTGAAGATTTGAAAAAAATGACGAAATGACAAAAACGAAAGGTTATAGCCCATGTTTTTTGAAATTTTGAAAAAAAAAGTTAGCCTCGTTTCTCATCATTTTGGACCATGGGCTATAGCCCATATCGTACGGCATACTATAGCGCGGCGTTTTTCATCATTTTTGAAGATTTGAAAAAAATGACGAAATGACAAAAACGAAAGGTTATAGCCCATGTTTTTTGAAATTTTGAAAAAAAAAGTTAGCCTCGTTTCTCATCATTTTGGACCATGGGCTATAGCCCATATCGTACGGCATACTATAGCGCGCCGTTTTTCATCATTTTTTAAGATTTGAAAAAAATTACGAAATGACAAAAACGAAAGGTTATAGCCCATGTTTTTTGAAATTTTGAAAAAAAAAGTTAGCCTCGTTTCTCATCATTTTGGACCATGGGCTATAGCCCATATCGTACGGCATACTATAGCGCGCCGTTTTTCATCATTTTTGAAGATTTGAAAAAAATGACGAAATGACAAAAACGAAAGGTTATAGCCCATGTTTTTTGAAATTTTGAAAAAAAAAGTTTGCCTCGTTTCTCATCATTTTGGACCATGGGCTATAGCCCATATCGTACGGCATACTATAGCGAGCCGTTTTTCATCATTTTTGAAGATTTGAAAAAAATGACGAAATGACAAAAACGAAAGGTTATAGCCCATGTTTTTTGAAATTTTGAAAAAAAAAGTTAGCCTCGTTTCTCATCATTTTGGACCATGGGCTATAGCCCATATCGTACGGCATACTATAGCGCGCCGTTTTTCATCATTTTTGAAGATTTGAAAAAAATGACGAAATGACAAAAACGAAAGGTTATAGCCCATGTTTTTTGAAATTTTGAAAAAAAAAGTTAGCCTCGTTTCTCATCATTTTGGACCATGGGCTATAGCCCATATCGTACGGCATACTATAGCGCGCCGTTTTTCATCATTTTTTAAGATTTGAAAAAAATTACGAAATGACAAAAACGAAAGGTTATAGCCCATGTTTTTTGAAATTTTGAAAAAAAAAGTTAGCCTCGTTTCTCATCATTTTGGACCATGGGCTATAGCCCATATCGTACGGCATACTATAGCGCGCCGTTTTTCATCATTTTTGAAGATTTGAAAAAAATGACGAAATGACAAAAACGAAAGGTTATAGCCCATGTTTTTTGAAATTTTGAAAAAAAAAGTTAGCCTCGTTTCTCATCATTTTGGACCATGGGCTATAGCCCATATCGTACGGCATACTATAGCGCGCCGTTTTTCATCATTTTTTAAGATTTGAAAAAAATTACGAAATGACAAAAACGAAAGGTTATAGCCCATGTTTTTTGAAATTTTGAAAAAAAAAGTTAGCCTCGTTTCTCATCATTTTGGACCATGGGCTATAGCCCATATCGTACGGCATACTATAGCGCGCCGTTTTTCATCATTTTTGAAGATTTGAAAAAAATGACAAAATGACAAAAACGAAAGGTTATAGCCCATGTTTTTTGAAATTTTGAAAAAAAAAGTTAGCCTCGTTTCTCATCATTTTGGACCATGGGCTATAGCCTATATCGTACGGCATACTATAGCGCGCCGTTTTTCATCATTTTTGAAGATTTGAAAAAAATGACAAAATGACAAAAACGAAAGGTTATAGCCCATGTTTTTTGAAATTTTGAAAAAAAAAGTTAGCCTCGTTTCTCATCATTTTGGACCATGGGCTATAGCCCATATCGTACGGCATTCTATAGCGCGCCGTTTTTCATCATTTTTAAAGATTTGAAAAAAATTACGAAATGACAAAAACGAAAGGTTATAGCCCATGTTTTTTGAAATTTTGAAAAAAAAAGTTAGCCTCGTTTCTCATCATTTTGGACCATGGGCTATAGCCCATATGGTACGGCATACTATAGCGCGCCGTTTTTCATCATTTTTGAAGATTTAAAAAAAATGACGAAATGACAAAAACGAAAGGTTATAGCCCATGTTTTTTGAAATTTTGAAAAAAAAAGTTAGCCTCGTTTCTCATCATTTTGGACCATGGGCTATAGCCCATATCGTACGGCATACTATAGCGCGCCGTTTTTCATCATTTTTGAAGATTTGAAAAAAATGACAAAATGACAAAAACGAAAGGTTATATCCCATGTTTTTTGAAATTTTGAAAAAAAAAGTTAGCCTCGTTTCTCATCATTTTGGACCATGGGCTATAGCCCATATCGTACGGCATTCTATAGCGCGCCGTTTTTCATCATTTTTAAAGATTTGAAAAAAATTACGAAATGACAAAAACGAAAGGTTATAGCCCATGTTTTTTGAAATTTTGAAAAAAAAAGTTAGCCTCGTTTCTCATCATTTTGGACCATGGGCTATAGCCCATATCGTACGGCATTCTATAGAGCGCCGTTTTTCATCATTTTTAAAGATTTGAAAAAAATTACGAAATGACAAAAACGAAAGGTTATAGCCCATGTTGTTTGAAATTTTGAAAAAAAAAGTTAGCCTCGTTTCTCATCATTTTGGACCATGGGCTATAGCCCATATCGTACGGCATACTATAGCGCGCCGTTTTTCATCATTTTTGAAGATTTGAAAAAAATGACGAAATCACAAAAACGAAAGGTTACAGCCCATGTTTTTTGAAATTTTGAAAAAAAAAGTTAGCCTCGTTTCTCATCATTTTGGACCATGGGCTATAGCCCATATCGTACGGCATACTATAGCGCGCCGTTTTTCATCATTTTTGAAGATTTGAAAAAAATGACGAAATGACAAAAACGAAAGGTTATAGCCCATGTTTTTTGAAATTTTGAAAAAAAAAGTTAGCCTCGTTTCTCATCATTTTGGACCATGGGCTATAGCCCATATCGTACGGCATACTATAGCGCGCCGTTTTTCATCATTTTTGAAGATTTGAAAAAAATGACAAAATGACAAAAACGAAAGGTTATAGCCCATGTTTTTTGAAATTTTGAAAAAAAAAGTTAGCCTCGTTTCTCATCATTTTGGACCATGGGCTATAGCCCATATCGTACGGCATACTATAGCGCGCCGTTTTTCATCATTTTTTAAGATTTGAAAAAAATTACGAAATGACAAAAACGAAAGGTTATAGACCATGTTTTTTGAAATTTTGAAAAAAAAGGTTAGCCTCGTTTCTCATCATTTTGGACCATGGGCTATAGCCCATATCGTACGGCATACTATAGCGCGCCGTTTTTCATCATTTTTGAAGATTTGAAAAAAATGACGAAATGACAAAAACGAAAGGTTATAGCCCATGTTTTTTGAAATTTTGAAAAAAAAAGTTAGCCTCGTTTCTCATCATTTTGGACCATGGGCTATAGCCCATATCGTACGGCATACTATAGCGCGCCGTTTTTCATCATTTTTGAAGATTTGAAAAAAATGACGAAATGACAAAAACGAAAGGTTATAGCCCATGTTTTTTGAAATTTTGAAAAAAAAAGTTAGCCTCGTTTCTCATCATTTTGGACCATGGGCTATAGCCCATATCGTACGGCATACTATAGCGCGGCGTTTTTCATCATTTTTGAAGATTTGAAAAAAATTACGAAATGACAAAAACGAAAGGTTATAGCCCATGTTTTTTGAAATTTTGAAAAAAAAAGTTAGCCTCGTTTCTCATCATTTTGGACCATGGGCTATAGCCCATATCGTACGGCATACTATAGCGCGCCGTTTTTCATCATTTTTTAAGATTTGAAAAAAATTACGAAATGACAAAAACGAAAGGTTATAGCCCATGTTTTTTGAAATTTTGAAAAAAAAAGTTAGCCTCGTTTCTCATCATTTTGGACCATGGGCTATAGCCCATATCGTACGGCATACTATAGCGCGCCGTTTTTCATCATTTTTGAAGATTTGAAAAAAATGACGAAATGACAAAAACGAAAGGTTATAGCCCATGTTTTTTGAAATTTTGAAAAAAAAAGTTTGCCTCGTTTCTCATCATTTTGGACCATGGGCTATAGCCCATATCGTACGGCATACTATAGCGAGCCGTTTTTCATCATTTTTGAAGATTTGAAAAAAATGACGAAATGACAAAAACGAAAGGTTATAGCCCATGTTTTTTGAAATTTTGAAAAAAAAAGTTAGCCTCGTTTCTCATCATTTTGGACCATGGGCTATAGCCCATATCGTACGGCATACTATAGCGCGCCGTTTTTCATCATTTTTGAAGATTTGAAAAAAATGACGAAATGACAAAAACGAAAGGTTATAGCCCATGTTTTTTGAAATTTTGAAAAAAAAAGTTAGCCTCGTTTCTCATCATTTTGGACCATGGGCTATAGCCCATATCGTACGGCATACTATAGCGCGCCGTTTTTCATCATTTTTTAAGATTTGAAAAAAATTACGAAATGACAAAAACGAAAGGTTATAGCCCATGTTTTTTGAAATTTTGAAAAAAAAAGTTAGCCTCGTTTCTCATCATTTTGGACCATGGGCTATAGCCCATATCGTACGGCATACTATAGCGCGCCGTTTTTCATCATTTTTGAAGATTTGAAAAAAATGACGAAATGACAAAAACGAAAGGTTATAGCCCATGTTTTTTGAAATTTTGAAAAAAAAAGTTAGCCTCGTTTCTCATCATTTTGGACCATGGGCTATAGCCCATATCGTACGGCATACTATAGCGCGCCGTTTTTCATCATTTTTTAAGATTTGAAAAAAATTACGAAATGACAAAAACGAAAGGTTATAGCCCATGTTTTTTGAAATTTTGAAAAAAAAGGTTAGCCTCGTTTCTCATCATTTTGGACCATGGGCTATAGCCCATATCGTACGGCATACTATAGCGCGCCGTTTTTCATCATTTTTGAAGATTTGAAAAAAATTACGAAATGACAAAAACGAAAGGTTATAGCCCATGTTTTTTGAAATTTTGAAAAAAAAAGTTAGCCTCGTTTCTCATCATTTTGGACCATGGGCTATAGCCCATATCGTACGGCATACTATAGCGCGCCGTTTTTCATCATTTTTGAAGATTTGAAAAAAATGACGAAATGACAAAAACGAAAGGTTATAGCCCATGTTTTTTGAAATTTTGAAAAAAAAAGTTAGCCTCGTTTCTCATCATTTTGGACCATGGGCTATAGCCCATATCGTACGGCATACTATAGCGCGCCGTTTTTCATCATTTTTGAAGATTTGAAAAAAATGACGAAATGACAAAAACGAAAGGTTATAGCCCATGTTTTTTGAAATTTTGAAAAAAAAAGTTAGCCTCGTTTCTCATCATTTTGGACCATGGGCTATAGCCCATATCGTACGGCATACTATAGCGCGCCGTTTTTCATCATTTTGTAAGATTTGAAAAAAATTACGAAATGACAAAAACGAAAGGTTATAGCCCATGTTTTTTGAAATTTTGAAAAAAAAAGTTAGCCTCGTTTCTCATCATTTTGGACCATGGGCTATAGCCCATATCGTACGGCATACTATAGCGCGCCGTTTTTCATCATTTTTGAAGATTTGAAAAAAATTACGAAATGACAAAAACGAAAGGTTATAGCCCATGTTTTTTGAAATTTTGAAAAAAAAAAGTTAGCCTCGTTTCTCATCATTTTGGACCATGGGCTATAGCCCATATCGTACGGCATACTATAGCGCGCCGTTTTTCATCATTTTTGAAGATTTGAATAAAATGACAAAATGACAAAAACGAAAGGTTATAGCCCATGTTTTTTGAAATTTTGGAAAAAAAAGTTAGCCTCATTTCTCATCATTTTGGACCATGGGCTATAGCCCATATCGTACGGCATACTATAGCGCGCCGTTTTTCATCATTTTTGAAGATTTGAAAAAAATGACGAAATGACAAAAACGAAAGGTTATAGCCCATGTTTTTTGAAATTTTGAAAAAAAAAGTTAGCCTCGTTTCTCATCATTTTGGACCATGGGCTATAGCCCATATCGTACGGCATACTATAGCGCGCCGTTTTTCATCATTTTTGAAGATTTGAAAAAAATGACGAAATGACAAAAACGAAAGGTTATAGCCCATGTTTTTTGAAATTTTGAAAAAAAAAGTTAGCCTCGTTTCTCATCATTTTGGACCATGGGCTATAGCCCATATCGTACGGCATACTATAGCGCGCCGTTTTTCATCATTTTTGAAGATTTGAAAAAAATGACGAAATGACAAAAACGAAAGGTTATAGCCCATGTTTTTTGAAATTTTGAAAAAAAAAGTTAGCCTCGTTTCTCATCATTTTGGACCATGGGCTATAGCCCATATCGTACGGCATACTATAGCGCGCCGTTTTTCATCATTTTTGAAGATTTGAATAAAATGACAAAATGACAAAAACGAAAGGTTATAGCCCATGTTTTTTGAAATTTTGGAAAAAAAAGTTAGCCTCATTTCTCATCATTTTGGACCATGGGCTATAGCCCATATCGTACGGCATACTATAGCGCGCCGTTTTTCATCATTTTTGAAGATTTGAAAAAAATGACAAAATGACAAAAACAAAAGGTTATAGCCCATGTTTTTTGAAATTTTGAAAAAAAAAGTTAGCCTCGTTTCTCATCATTTTGGACCATGGGCTATAGCCCATATCGTACGGCATTCTATAGCGCGCCGTTTTTCATCATTTTTAAAGATTTGAAAAAAATACGAAATGACAAAAACGAAAGGTTATAGCCTATGTTTTTTGAAATTTTGAAAAAAAAAGTTAGCCTCGTTTCTCATCATTTTGGACCATGGGCTATAGCCCATATCGTACGGCATACTATAGCGCGCCGTTTTTCATCATTTTTGAAGATTTGAAAAAAATGACGAAATGACAAAAACGAAAGGTTATAGCCCATGTTTTTTGAAATTTTGAAAAAAAAAGTTAGCCTCGTTTCTCATCATTTTGGACCATGGGCTATAGCCCATATCGTACGGCATACTATAGCGCGCCGTTTTTCATCATTTTTGAAGATTTGAAAAAAATGACGAAATGACAAAAACGAAAGGTTATAGCCCATGTTTTTTGAAATTTTGAAAAAAAAAGTTAGCCTCGTTTCTCATCATTTTGGACCATGGGCTATAGCCCATATCGTACGGCATACTATAGCGCGCCGTTTTTCATCATTTTTGAAGATTTGAAAAAAATGACGAAATGACAAAAACGAAAGGTTATAGCCCATGTTTTTTGAAATTTTGAAAAAAAAAGTTAGCCTCGTTTCTCATCATTTTGGACCATGGGCTATAGCCCATATCGTACGGCATACTATAGCGCGCCGTTTTTCATCATTTTTGAAGATTTGAAAAAAATGACGAAATGACAAAAACGAAAGGTTATAGCCCATGTTTTTTGAAATTTTGAAAAAAAAAGTTAGCCTCGTTTCTCATCATTTTGGACCATGGGCTATAGCCCATATCGTACGGCATACTATAGCGCGCCGTTTTTCATCATTTTTTAAGATTTGAAAAAAATTACGAAATGACAAAAACGAAAGGTTATAGCCCATGTTTTTTGAAATTTTGAAAAAAAAAGTTTGCCTCGTTTCTCATCATTTTGGACCATGGGCTATAGCCCATATCGTACGGCATACTATAGCGAGCCGTTTTTCATCATTTTTGAAGATTTGAAAAAAATGACAAAATGACAAAAACGAAAGGTTATAGCCCATGTTTTTTGAAATTTTGAAAAAAAAAGTTAGCCTCGTTTCTCATCATTTTGGACCATGGGCTATAGCCCATATCGTACGGCATACTATAGCGCGCCGTTTTTCATCATTTTTGAAGATTTGAAAAAAATGACGAAATGACAAAAACGAAAGGTTATAGCCCATGTTTTTTGAAATTTTGAAAAAAAAAGTTAGCCTCGTTTCTCATCATTTTGGACCATGGGCTATAGCCCATATCGTACGGCATACTATAGCGCGCCGTTTTTCATCATTTTTGAAGATTTGAAAAAAATGACGAAATGACAAAAACGAAAGGTTATAGCCCATGTTTTTTGAAATTTTGAAAAAAAAAGTTAGCCTCGTTTCTCATCATTTTGGACCATGGGCTATAGCCCATATCGTACGGCATACTATAGCACGCCGTTTTTCATCATTTTTTAAGATTTGAAAAAAATTACGAAATGACAAAAACGAAAGGTTATAGCCCATGTTTTTTGAAATTTTGAAAAAAAAAGTTAGCCTCGTTTCTCATCATTTTGGACCATGGGCTATAGCCCATATCGTACGGCATACTATAGCGCGCCGTTTTTCATCATTTTTGAAGATTTGAAAAAAATGACGAAATGACAAAAACGAAAGGTTATAGCCCATGTTTTTTGAAATTTTGAAAAAAAAAGTTAGCCTCGTTTCTCATCATTTTGGACCATGGGCTATAGCCCATATCGTACGGCATACTATAGCGCGCCGTTTTTCATCATTTTTGAAGATTTGAAAAAAATTACGAAATGACAAAAACGAAAGGTTATATCCCATGTTTTTTGAAATTTTGAAAAAAAAAGTTAGCCTCGTTTCTCATCATTTTGGACCATGGGCTATAGCCCATATCGTACGGCATACTATAGCGCGCCGTTTTTCATCATTTTTTAAGATTTGAAAAAAATTACGAAATGACAAAAACGAAAGGTTATAGCCCATGTTTTTTGAAATTTTGAAAAAAAAAGTTAGCCTCGTTTCTCATCATTTTGGACCATGGGCTATAGCCCATATCGTACGGCATACTATAGCGCGCCGTTTTTCATCATTTTTGAAGATTTGAAAAAAATTACGAAATGACAAAAACGAAAGGTTATAGCCCATGTTTTTTGAAATTTTGAAAAAAAAAGTTAGCCTCGTTTCTCATCATTTTGGACCATGGGCTATAGCCCATATCGTACGGCATACTATAGCGCGCCGTTTTTCATCATTTTTTAAGATTTGAAAAAAATTACGAAATGACAAAAACGAAAGGTTATAGCCCATGTTTTTTGAAATTTTGAAAAAAAAAGTTAGCCTCGTTTCTCATCATTTTGGACCATGGGCTATAGCCCATATCGTACGGCATACTATAGCGCGCCGTTTTTCATCATTTTTGAAGATTTGAAAAAAATGACGAAATGACAAAAACGAAAGGTTATAGCCCATGTTTTTTGAAATTTTGAAAAAAAAAGTTAGCCTCGTTTCTCATCATTTTGGACCATGGGCTATAGCCCATATCGTACGGCATACTATAGCGCGCCGTTTTTCATCATTTTTTAAGATTTGAAAAAAATTACGAAATGACAAAAACGAAAGGTTATAGCCCATGTTTTTTGAAATTTTGAAAAAAAAGGTTAGCCTCGTTTCTCATCATTTTGGACCATGGGCTATAGCCCATATCGTACGGCATACTATAGCGCGCCGTTTTTCATCATTTTTGAAGATTTGAAAAAAATGACGAAATGACAAAAACGAAAGGTTATAGCCCATGTTTTTTGAAATTTTGAAAAAAAAAGTTAGCCTCGTTTCTCATCATTTTGGACCATGGGCTATAGCCCATATCGTACGGCATACTATAGCGCGCCGTTTTTCATCATTTTTGAAGATTTGAAAAAAATGACGAAATGACAAAAACGAAAGGTTATAGCCCATGTTTTTTGAAATTTTGAAAAAAAAAGTTAGCCTCGTTTCTCATCATTTTGGACCATGGGCTATAGCCCATATCGTACGGCATACTATAGCGCGCCGTTTTTCATCATTTTTGAAGATTTGAAAAAAATGACGAAATGACAAAAACGAAAGGTTATAGCCCATGTTTTTTGAAATTTTGAAAAAAAAAGTTAGCCTCGTTTCTCATCATTTTGGACCATGGGCTATAGCCCATATCGTACGGCATACTATAGCGCGCCGTTTTTCATCATTTTTTAAGATTTGAAAAAAATTACGAAATGACAAAAACGAAAGGTTATAGCCCATGTTTTTTGAAATTTTGAAAAAAAAAGTTAGCCTCGTTTCTCATCATTTTGGACCATGGGCTATAGCCCATATCGTACGGCATACTATAGCGCGCCGTTTTTCATCATTTTTGAAGATTTGAAAAAAATTACGAAATGACAAAAACGAAAGGTTATAGCCCATGTTTTTTGAAATTTTGAAAAAAAAAAGTTAGCCTCGTTTCTCATCATTTTGGACCATGGGCTATAGCCCATATCGTACGGCATACTATAGCGCGCCGTTTTTCATCATTTTTTAAGATTTGAAAAAAATTACGAAATGACAAAAACGAAAGGTTATAGCCCATGTTTTTTGAAATTTTGAAAAAAAAAGTTAGCCTCGTTTCTCATCATTTTGGACCATGGGCTATAGCCCATATCGTACGGCATACTATAGCGCGCCGTTTTTCATCATTTTTGAAGATTTGAAAAAAATTACGAAATGACAAAAACGAAAGGTTATAGCCCATGTTTTTTGAAATTTTGAAAAAAAAAAGTTAGCCTCGTTTCTCATCATTTTGGACCATGGGCTATAGCCCATATCGTACGGCATACTATAGCGCGCCGTTTTTCATCATTTTTTAAGATTTGAAAAAAATTACGAAATGACAAAAACGAAAGGTTATAGCCCATGTTTTTTGAAATTTTGAAAAAAAAAGTTAGCCTCGTTTCTCATCATTTTGGACCATGGGCTATAGCCCATATCGTACGGCATACTATAGCGCGCCGTTTTTCATCATTTTTGAAGATTTGAAAAAAATTACGAAATGACAAAAACGAAAGGTTATAGCCCATGTTTTTTGAAATTTTGAAAAAAAAAAGTTAGCCTCGTTTCTCATCATTTTGGACCATGGGCTATAGCCCATATCGTACGGCATACTATAGCGCGCCGTTTTTCATCATTTTTGAAGATTTGAATAAAATGACAAAATGACAAAAACGAAAGGTTATAGCCCATGTTTTTTGAAATTTTGGAAAAAAAAGTTAGCCTCATTTCTCATCATTTTGGACCATGGGCTATAGCCCATATCGTACGGCATACTATAGCGCGCCGTTTTTCATCATTTTTGAAGATTTGAAAAAAATGACGAAATGACAAAAACGAAAGGTTATAGCCCATGTTTTTTGAAATTTTGAAAAAAAAAGTTAGCCTCGTTTCTCATCATTTTGGACCATGGGCTATAGCCCATATCGTACGGCATACTATAGCGCGCCGTTTTTCATCATTTTTGAAGATTTGAAAAAAATGACGAAATGACAAAAACGAAAGGTTATAGCCCATGTTTTTTGAAATTTTGAAAAAAAAAGTTAGCCTCGTTTCTCATCATTTTGGACCATGGGCTATAGCCCATATCGTACGGCATACTATAGCGCGCCGTTTTTCATCATTTTTGAAGATTTGAAAAAAATGACGAAATGACAAAAACGAAAGGTTATAGCCCATGTTTTTTGAAATTTTGGAAAAAAAAGTTAGCCTCATTTCTCAGCATTTTGGACCATGGGCTATAGCCCATATCGTACGGCATACTATAGCGCGCCGTTTTTCATCATTTTTGAAGATTTGAAAAAAATGACAAAATGACAAAAACAAAAGGTTATAGCCCATGTTTTTTGAAATTTTGAAAAAAAAAGTTAGCCTCGTTTCTCATCATTTTGGACCATGGGCTATAGCCCATATCGTACGGCATTCTATAGCGCGCCGTTTTTCATCATTTTTAAAGATTTGAAAAAAATACGAAATGACAAAAACGAAAGGTTATAGCCTATGTTTTTTGAAATTTTGAAAAAAAAAGTTAGCCTCGTTTCTCATCATTTTGGACCATGGGCTATAGCCCATATCGTACGGCATACTATAGCGCGCCGTTTTTCATCATTTTTGAAGATTTGAAAAAAATGACGAAATGACAAAAACGAAAGGTTATAGCCCATGTTTTTTGAAATTTTGAAAAAAAAAGTTAGCCTCGTTTCTCATCATTTTGGACCATGGGCTATAGCCCATATCGTACGGCATACTATAGCGCGCCGTTTTTCATCATTTTTGAAGATTTGAAAAAAATGACGAAATGACAAAAACGAAAGGTTATAGCCCATGTTTTTTGAAATTTTGAAAAAAAAAGTTAGCCTCGTTTCTCATCATTTTGGACCATGGGCTATAGCCCATATCGTACGGCATACTATAGCGCGCCGTTTTTCATCATTTTTGAAGATTTGAAAAAAATGACGAAATGACAAAAACGAAAGGTTATAGCCCATGTTTTTTGAAATTTTGAAAAAAAAAGTTAGCCTCGTTTCTCATCATTTTGGACCATGGGCTATAGCCCATATCGTACGGCATACTATAGCGCGCCGTTTTTCATCATTTTTGAAGATTTGAAAAAAATGACGAAATGACAAAAACGAAAGGTTATAGCCCATGTTTTTTGAAATTTTGAAAAAAAAAGTTAGCCTCGTTTCTCATCATTTTGGACCATGGGCTATAGCCCATATCGTACGGCATACTATAGCGCGCCGTTTTTCATCATTTTTTAAGATTTGAAAAAAATTACGAAATGACAAAAACGAAAGGTTATAGCCCATGTTTTTTGAAATTTTGAAAAAAAAAGTTTGCCTCGTTTCTCATCATTTTGGACCATGGGCTATAGCCCATATCGTACGGCATACTATAGCGCGCCGTTTTTCATCATTTTTTAAGATTTGAAAAAAATTACGAAATGACAAAAACGAAAGGTTATAGCCCATGTTTTTTGAAATTTTGAAAAAAAAAGTTAGCCTCGTTTCTCATCATTTTGGACCATGGGCTATAGCCCATATCGTACGGCATACTATAGCGCGCCGTTTTTCATCATTTTTGAAGATTTGAAAAAAATTACGAAATGACAAAAACGAAAGGTTATAGCCCATGTTTTTTGAAATTTTGAAAAAAAAAAGTTAGCCTCGTTTCTCATCATTTTGGACCATGGGCTATAGCCCATATCGTACGGCATACTATAGCGCGCCGTTTTTCATCATTTTTTAAGATTTGAAAAAAATTACGAAATGACAAAAACGAAAGGTTATAGCCCATGTTTTTTGAAATTTTGAAAAAAAAAGTTAGCCTCGTTTCTCATCATTTTGGACCATGGGCTATAGCCCATATCGTACGGCATACTATAGCGCGCCGTTTTTCATCATTTTTGAAGATTTGAAAAAAATTACGAAATGACAAAAACGAAAGGTTATAGCCCATGTTTTTTGAAATTTTGAAAAAAAAAAGTTAGCCTCGTTTCTCATCATTTTGGACCATGGGCTATAGCCCATATCGTACGGCATACTATAGCGCGCCGTTTTTCATCATTTTTGAAGATTTGAATAAAATGACAAAATGACAAAAACGAAAGGTTATAGCCCATGTTTTTTGAAATTTTGGAAAAAAAAGTTAGCCTCATTTCTCATCATTTTGGACCATGGGCTATAGCCCATATCGTACGGCATACTATAGCGCGCCGTTTTTCATCATTTTTGAAGATTTGAAAAAAATGACAAAATGACAAAAACGAAAGGTTATAGCCCATGTTTTTTGAAATTTTGAAAAAAAAAGTTAGCCTCGTTTCTCATCATTTTGGACCATGGGCTATAGCCCATATGGTACGGCATACTATAGCGCGCCGTTTTTCATCATTTTTGAAGATTTAAAAAAAATGACGAAATGACAAAAACGAAAGGTTATAGCCCATGTTTTTTGAAATTTTGAAAAAAAAGGTTAGCCTCGTTTCTCATCATTTTGGACCATGGGCTATAGCCCATATCGTACGGCATACTATAGCGCGCCGTTTTTCATCATTTTTGAAGATTTGAAAAAAATGACAAAATGACAAAAACGAAAGGTTATATCCCATGTTTTTTGAAATTTTGAAAAAAAAAGTTAGCCTCGTTTCTCATCATTTTGGACCATGGGCTATAGCCCATATCGTACGGCATTCTATAGCGCGCCGTTTTTCATCATTTTTAAAGATTTGAAAAAAATTACGAAATGACAAAAACGAAAGGTTATAGCCCATGTTTTTTGAAATTTTGAAAAAAAAAGTTAGCCTCGTTTCTCATCATTTTGGACCATGGGCTATAGCCCATATCGTACGGCATTCTATAGAGCGCCGTTTTTCATCATTTTTAAAGATTTGAAAAAAATGACGAAATGACAAAAACGAAAGGTTATAGCCCATGTTTTTTGAAATTTTGAAAAAAAAAGTTAGCCTCGTTTCTCATCATTTTGGACCATGGGCTATAGCCCATATCGTACGGCATACTATAGCGCGCCGTTTTTCATCATTTTTGAAGATTTGAAAAAAATGACGAAATGACAAAAACGAAAGGTTATAGCCCATGTTTTTTGAAATTTTGAAAAAAAAAGTTAGCCTCGTTTCTCATCATTTTGGACCATGGGCTATAGCCCATATCGTACGGCATACTATAGCGCGCCGTTTTTCATCATTTTTTAAGATTTGAAAAAAATTACGAAATGACAAAAACGAAAGGTTATAGCCCATGTTTTTTGAAATTTTGAAAAAAAAAGTTAGCCTCGTTTCTCATCATTTTGGACCATGGGCTATAGCCCATATCGTACGGCATACTATAGCGCGCCGTTTTTCATCATTTTTGAAGATTTGAAAAAAATTACGAAATGACAAAAACGAAAGGTTATAGCCCATGTTTTTTGAAATTTTGAAAAAAAAAAGTTAGCCTCGTTTCTCATCATTTTGGACCATGGGCTATAGCCCATATCGTACGGCATACTATAGCGCGCCGTTTTTCATCATTTTTTAAGATTTGAAAAAAATTACGAAATGACAAAAACGAAAGGTTATAGCCCATGTTTTTTGAAATTTTGAAAAAAAAAGTTAGCCTCGTTTCTCATCATTTTGGACCATGGGCTATAGCCCATATCGTACGGCATACTATAGCGCGCCGTTTTTCATCATTTTTGAAGATTTGAAAAAAATTACGAAATGACAAAAACGAAAGGTTATAGCCCATGTTTTTTGAAATTTTGGAAAAAAAAAAGTTAGCCTCGTTTCTCATCATTTTGGACCATGGGCTATAGCCCATATCGTACGGCATACTATAGCGCGCCGTTTTTCATCATTTTTGAAGATTTGAATAAAATGACAAAATGACAAAAACGAAAGGTTATAGCCCATGTTTTTTGAAATTTTGGAAAAAAAAGTTAGCCTCATTTCTCATCATTTTGGACCATGGGCTATAGCCCATATCGTACGGCATACTATAGCGCGCCGTTTTTCATCATTTTTGAAGATTTGAAAAAAATGACAAAATGACAAAAACAAAAGGTTATAGCCCATGTTTTTTGAAATTTTGAAAAAAAAAGTTAGCCTCGTTTCTCATCATTTTGGACCATGGGCTATAGCCCATATCGTACGGCATTCTATAGCGCGCCGTTTTTCATCATTTTTAAAGATTTGAAAAAAATACGAAATGACAAAAACGAAAGGTTATAGCCTATGTTTTTTGAAATTTTGAAAAAAAAAGTTAGCCTCGTTTCTCATCATTTTGGACCATGGGCTATAGCCCATATCGTACGGCATACTATAGCGCGCCGTTTTTCATCATTTTTGAAGATTTGAAAAAAATGACGAAATGACAAAAACGAAAGGTTATAGCCCATGTTTTTTGAAATTTTGAAAAAAAAAGTTAGCCTCGTTTCTCATCATTTTGGACCATGGGCTATAGCCCATATCGTACGGCATACTATAGCGCGCCGTTTTTCATCATTTTTGAAGATTTGAAAAAAATGACAAAATGACAAAAACGAAAGGTTATAGCCCATGTTTTTTGAAATTTTGAAAAAAAAAGTTAGCCTCGTTTCTCATCATTTTGGACCATGGGCTATAGCCCATATCGTACGGCATTCTATAGCGCGCCGTTTTTCATCATTTTTAAAGATTTGAAAAAAATTACGAAATGACAAAAACGAAAGTTTATAGCCCATGTTTTTTGAAATTTTGAAAAAAAAAGTTAGCCTCGTTTCTCATCATTTTGGACCATGGGCTATAGCCCATATCGTACGGCATACTATAGCGCGCCGTTTTTCATCATTTTTGAAGATTTGAAAAAAATTACGAAATGACAAAAACGAAAGGTTATAGCCCATGTTTTTTGAAATTTTGAAAAAGAAAGTTAGCCTTGTTTCTCATCATTTTGGACCATGGGCTATAGCCCATATCGTACGGCATACTATAGCGCGCCGTTTTTCATCATTTTTGAAGATTTGAAAAAAATGACAAAATGACAAAAACGAAAGGTTATAGCCCATGTTTTTTGAAATTTTGAAAAAAAAAGTTAGCCTCGTTTCTCATCATTTTGGACCATGGGCTATAGCCTATATCGTACGGCATACTATAGCGCGCCGTTTTTCATCATTTTTGAAGATTTGAAAAAAATGACAAAATGACAAAAACGAAAGGTTATAGCCCATGTTTTTTGAAATTTTGGAAAAAAAAGTTAGCCTCGTTTCTCATCATTTTGGACCATGGGCTATAGCCCATATCGTACGGCATTCTATAGCGCGCCGTTTTTCATCATTTTTAAAGATTTGAAAAAAATTACGAAATGACAAAAACGAAAGGTTATAGCCCATGTTTTTTGAAATTTTGAAAAAAAAAGTTAGCCTCGTTTCTCATCATTTTGGACCATGGGCTATAGCCCATATGGTACGGCATACTATAGCGCGCCGTTTTTCATCATTTTTGAAGATTTTAAAAAAATGACGAAATGACAAAAACGAAAGGTTATAGCCCATGTTTTTTGAAATTTTGAAAAAAAAAGTTAGCCTCGTTTCTCATCATTTTGGACCATGGGCTATAGCCCATATCGTACGGCATACTATAGCGCGCCGTTTTTCATCATTTTTGAAGATTTGAAAAAAATGACAAAATGACAAAAACGAAAGGTTATATCCCATGTTTTTTGAAATTTTGAAAAAAAAAGTTAGCCTCGTTTCTCATCATTTTGGACCATGGGCTATAGCCCATATCGTACGGCATTCTATAGCGCGCCGTTTTTCATCATTTTTAAAGATTTGAAAAAAATTACGAAATGACAAAAACGAAAGGTTATAGCCCATGTTTTTTGAAATTTTGAAAAAAAAAGTTAGCCTCGTTTCTCATCATTTTGGACCATGGGCTATAGCCCATATCGTACGGCATTCTATAGAGCGCCGTTTTTCATCATTTTTAAAGATTTGAAAAAAATTACGAAATGACAAAAACGAAAGGTTATAGCCCATGTTGTTTGAAATTTTGAAAAAAAAAGTTAGCCTCGTTTCTCATCATTTTGGACCATGGGCTATAGCCCATATCGTACGGCATACTATAGCGCGCCGTTTTTCATCATTTTTGAAGATTTGAAAAAAATGACGAAATCACAAAAACGAAAGGTTACAGCCCATGTTTTTTGAAATTTTGAAAAAAAAAGTTAGCCTCGTTTCTCATCATTTTGGACCATGGGCTATAGCCCATATCGTACGGCATACTATAGCGCGCCGTTTTTCATCATTTTTGAAGATTTGAAAAAAATGACGAAATGACAAAAACGAAAGGTTATAGCCCATGTTTTTTGAAAAATTTTGAAAAAAAAAGTTAGCCTCGTTTCTCATCATTTTGGACCATGGGCTATAGCCCATATCGTACGGCATACTATAGCGCGCCGTTTTTCATCATTTTTGAAGATTTGAAAAAAATGACAAAATGACAAAAACGAAAGGTTATAGCCCATGTTTTTTGAAATTTTGAAAAAAAAAGTTAGCCTCGTTTCTCATCATTTTGGACCATGGGCTATAGCCCATATCGTACGGCATACTATAGCGCGCCGTTTTTCATCATTTTTTAAGATTTGAAAAAAATTACGAAATGACAAAAACGAAAGGTTATAGACCATGTTTTTTGAAATTTTGAAAAAAAAGGTTAGCCTCGTTTCTCATCATTTTGGACCATGGGCTATAGCCCATATCGTACGGCATACTATAGCGCGCCGTTTTTCATCATTTTTGAAGATTTGAAAAAAATGACGAAATGACAAAAACGAAAGGTTATAGCCCATGTTTTTTGAAATTTTGAAAAAAAAAGTTAGCCTCGTTTCTCATCATTTTGGACCATGGGCTATAGCCCATATCGTACGGCATACTATAGCGCGCCGTTTTTCATCATTTTTGAAGATTTGAAAAAAATGACGAAATGACAAAAACGAAAGGTTATAGCCCATGTTTTTTGAAATTTTGAAAAAAAAAGTTAGCCTCGTTTCTCATCATTTTGGACCATGGGCTATAGCCCATATCGTACGGCATACTATAGCGCGGCGTTTTTCATCATTTTTGAAGATTTGAAAAAAATTACGAAATGACAAAAACGAAAGGTTATAGCCCATGTTTTTTGAAATTTTGAAAAAAAAAGTTAGCCTCGTTTCTCATCATTTTGGACCATGGGCTATAGCCCATATCGTACGGCATACTATAGCGCGCCGTTTTTCATCATTTTTGAAGATTTGAAAAAAATGACGAAATGACAAAAACGAAAGGTTATAGCCCATGTTTTTTGAAATTTTGAAAAAAAAAGTTTGCCTCGTTTCTCATCATTTTGGACCATGGGCTATAGCCCATATCGTACGGCATACTATAGCGAGCCGTTTTTCATCATTTTTGAAGATTTGAAAAAAATGACAAAATGACAAAAACGAAAGGTTATAGCCCATGTTTTTTGAAATTTTGAAAAAAAAAGTTAGCCTCGTTTCTCATCATTTTGGACCATGGGCTATAGCCCATATCGTACGGCATACTATAGCGCGCCGTTTTTCATCATTTTTGAAGATTTGAAAAAAATGACGAAATGACAAAAACGAAAGGTTATAGCCCATGTTTTTTGAAATTTTGAAAAAAAAAGTTAGCCTCGTTTCTCATCATTTTGGACCATGGGCTATAGCCCATATCGTACGGCATACTATAGCGCGCCGTTTTTCATCATTTTTTAAGATTTGAAAAAAATTACGAAATGACAAAAACGAAAGGTTATAGCCCATGTTTTTTGAAATTTTGAAAAAAAAAGTTAGCCTCGTTTCTCATCATTTTGGACCATGGGCTATAGCCCATATCGTACGGCATACTATAGCGCGCCGTTTTTCATCATTTTTTAAGATTTGAAAAAAATTACGAAATGACAAAAACGAAAGGTTATAGCCCATGTTTTTTGAAATTTTGAAAAAAAAGGTTAGCCTCGTTTCTCATCATTTTGGACCATGGGCTATAGCCCATATCGTACGGCATACTATAGCGCGCCGTTTTTCATCATTTTTGAAGATTTGAAAAAAATTACGAAATGACAAAAACGAAAGGTTATAGCCCATGTTTTTTGAAATTTTGAAAAAAAAAAGTTAGCCTCGTTTCTCATCATTTTGGACCATGGGCTATAGCCCATATCGTACGGCATACTATAGCGCGCCGTTTTTCATCATTTTTTAAGATTTGAAAAAAATTACGAAATGACAAAAACGAAAGGTTATAGCCCATGTTTTTTGAAATTTTGAAAAAAAAAGTTAGCCTCGTTTCTCATCATTTTGGACCATGGGCTATAGCCCATATCGTACGGCATACTATAGCGCGCCGTTTTTCATCATTTTTGAAGATTTGAAAAAAATTACGAAATGACAAAAACGAAAGGTTATAGCCCATGTTTTTTGAAATTTTGAAAAAAAAAAGTTAGCCTCGTTTCTCATCATTTTGGACCATGGGCTATAGCCCATATCGTACGGCATACTATAGCGCGCCGTTTTTCATCATTTTTGAAGATTTGAATAAAATGACAAAATGACAAAAACGAAAGGTTATAGCCCATGTTTTTTGAAATTTTGGAAAAAAAAGTTAGCCTCATTTCTCATCATTTTGGACCATGGGCTATAGCCCATATCGTACGGCATACTATAGCGCGCCGTTTTTCATCATTTTTGAAGATTTGAAAAAAATGACGAAATGACAAAAACGAAAGGTTATAGCCCATGTTTTTTGAAATTTTGAAAAAAAAAGTTAGCCTCGTTTCTCATCATTTTGGACCATGGGCTATAGCCCATATCGTACGGCATACTATAGCGCGCCGTTTTTCATCATTTTTGAAGATTTGAAAAAAATGACGAAATGACAAAAACGAAAGGTTATAGCCCATGTTTTTTGAAATTTTGAAAAAAAAAGTTAGCCTCGTTTCTCATCATTTTGGACCATGGGCTATAGCCCATATCGTACGGCATACTATAGCGCGCCGTTTTTCATCATTTTTGAAGATTTGAAAAAAATGACGAAATGACAAAAACGAAAGGTTATAGCCCATGTTTTTTGAAATTTTGAAAAAAAAAGTTAGCCTCGTTTCTCATCATTTTGGACCATGGGCTATAGCCCATATCGTACGGCATACTATAGCGCGCCGTTTTTCATCATTTTTGAAGATTTGAATAAAATGACAAAATGACAAAAACGAAAGGTTATAGCCCATGTTTTTTGAAATTTTGGAAAAAAAAGTTAGCCTCATTTCTCATCATTTTGGACCATGGGCTATAGCCCATATCGTACGGCATACTATAGCGCGCCGTTTTTCATCATTTTTGAAGATTTGAAAAAAATGACAAAATGACAAAAACAAAAGGTTATAGCCCATGTTTTTTGAAATTTTGAAAAAAAAAGTTAGCCTCGTTTCTCATCATTTTGGACCATGGGCTATAGCCCATATCGTACGGCATTCTATAGCGCGCCGTTTTTCATCATTTTTAAAGATTTGAAAAAAATACGAAATGACAAAAACGAAAGTTTATAGCCTATGTTTTTTGAAATTTTGAAAAAAAAAGTTAGCCTCGTTTCTCATCATTTTGGACCATGGGCTATAGCCCATATCGTACGGCATACTATAGCGCGCCGTTTTTCATCATTTTTGAAGATTTGAAAAAAATGACGAAATGACAAAAACGAAAGGTTATAGCCCATGTTTTTTGAAATTTTGAAAAAAAAAGTTAGCCTCGTTTCTCATCATTTTGGACCATGGGCTATAGCCCATATCGTACGGCATACTATAGCGCGCCGTTTTTCATCATTTTTGAAGATTTGAAAAAAATGACAAAATGACAAAAACGAAAGGTTATAGCCCATGTTTTTTGAAATTTTGAAAAAAAAAGTTAGCCTCGTTTCTCATCATTTTGGACCATGGGCTATAGCCCATATCGTACGGCATTCTATAGCGCGCCGCTTTTCATCATTTTTAAAGATTTGAAAAAAATTACGAAATGACAAAAACGAAAGTTTATAGCCCATGTTTTTTGAAATTTTGAAAAAAAAAGTTAGCCTCGTTTCTCATCATTTTGGACCATGGGCTATAGCCCATATCGTACGGCATACTATAGCGCGCCGTTTTTCATCATTTTTGAAGATTTGAAAAAAATGACAAAATGACAAAAACGAAAGGTTATAGCCCATGTTTTTTGAAATTTTGAAAAAAAAGTTAGCCTCGTTTCTCATCATTTTGGACCATGGGCTATAGCCTATATCGTACGGCATACTATAGCGCGCCGTTTTTCATCATTTTTGAAGATTTGAAAAAAATGACAAAATGACAAAAACGAAAGGTTATATCCCATGTTTTTTGAAATTTTGAAAAAAAAAGTTAGCCTCGTTTCTCATCATTTTGGACCATGGGCTATAGCCCATATCGTACGGCATTCTATAGCGCGCCGTTTTTCATCATTTTTAAAGATTTGAAAAAAATTACGAAATGACAAAAACGAAAGGTTATAGCCCATGTTTTTTGAAATTTTGAAAAAAAAAGTTAGCCTCGTTTCTCATCATTTTGGACCATGGGCTATAGCCCATATGGTACGGCATACTATAGCGCGCCGTTTTTCATCATTTTTGAAGATTTAAAAAAAATGACGAAATGACAAAAACGAAAGGTTATAGCCCATGTTTTTTGAAATTTTGAAAAAGAAAGTTAGCCTCGTTTCTCATCATTTTGGACCATGGGCTATAGCCCATATCGTACGGCATACTATAGCGCGCCGTTTTTCATCATTTTTGAAGATTTGAAAAAAATGACAAAATGACAAAAACGAAAGGTTATAGCCCATGTTTTTTGAAATTTTGAAAAAAAAAGTTAGCCTCGTTTCTCATCATTTTGGACCATGGGCTATAGCCTATATCGTACGGCATACTATAGCGCGCCGTTTTTCATCATTTTTGAAGATTTGAAAAAAATGACAAAATGACAAAAACGAAAGGTTATATCCCATGTTTTTTGAAATTTTGAAAAAAAAAGTTAGCCTCGTTTCTCATCATTTTGGACCATGGGCTATAGCCCATATCGTACGGCATTCTATAGCGCGCCGTTTTTCATCATTTTTAAAGATTTGAAAAAAATTACGAAATGACAAAAACGAAAGGTTATAGCCCATGTTTTTTGAAATTTTGAAAAAAAAAGTTAGCCTCGTTTCTCATCATTTTGGACCATGGGCTATAGCCCATATGGTACGGCATACTATAGCGCGCCGTTTTTCATCATTTTTGAAGATTTAAAAAAAATGACGAAATGACAAAAACGAAAGGTTATAGCCCATGTTTTTTGAAATTTTGAAAAAAAAAGTTAGCCTCGTTTCTCATCATTTTGGACCATGGGCTATAGCCCATATCGTACGGCATACTATAGCGCGCCGTTTTTCATCATTTTTGAAGATTTGAAAAAAATGACAAAATGACAAAAACGAAAGGTTATATCCCATGTTTTTTGAAATTTTGAAAAAAAAAGTTAGCCTCGTTTCTCATCATTTTGGACCATGGGCTATAGCCCATATCGTACGGCATTCTATAGCGCGCCGTTTTTCATCATTTTTAAAGATTTGAAAAAAATTACGAAATGACAAAAACGAAAGGTTATAGCCCATGTTTTTTGAAATTTTGAAAAAAAAAGTTAGCCTCGTTTCTCATCATTTTGGACCATGGGCTATAGCCCATATCGTACGGCATTCTATAGAGCGCCGTTTTTCATCATTTTTAAAGATTTGAAAAAAATTACGAAATGACAAAAACGAAAGGTTATAGCCCATGTTTTTTGAAATTTTGAAAAAAAAAGTTAGCCTCGTTTCTCATCATTTTGGACCATGGGCTATAGCCCATATCGTACGGCATACTATAGCGCGCCGTTTTTCATCATTTTTGAAGATTTGAAAAAAATGACGAAATCACAAAAACGAAAGGTTACAGCCCATGTTTTTTGAAATTTTGAAAAAAAAAGTTAGCCTCGTTTCTCATCATTTTGGACCATGGGCTATAGCCCATATCGTACGGCATACTATAGCGCGCCGTTTTTCATCATTTTTGAAGATTTGAAAAAAATGACGAAATGACAAAAACGAAAGGTTATAGCCCATGTTTTTTGAAATTTTGAAAAAAAAAGTTAGCCTCGTTTCTCATCATTTTGGACCATGGGCTATAGCCCATATCGTACGGCATACTATAGCGCGCCGTTTTTCATCATTTTTGAAGATTTGAAAAAAATGACAAAATGACAAAAACGAAAGGTTATAGCCCATGTTTTTTGAAATTTTGAAAAAAAAAGTTAGCCTCGTTTCTCATCATTTTGGACCATGGGCTATAGCCCATATCGTACGGCATACTATAGCGCGCCGTTTTTCATCATTTTTTAAGATTTGAAAAAAATTACGAAATGACAAAAACGAAAGGTTATAGACCATGTTTTTTGAAATTTTGAAAAAAAAGGTTAGCCTCGTTTCTCATCATTTTGGACCATGGGCTATAGCCCATATCGTACGGCATACTATAGCGCGCCGTTTTTCATCATTTTTGAAGATTTGAAAAAAATGACGAAATGACAAAAACGAAAGGTTATAGCCCATGTTTTTTGAAATTTTGAAAAAAAAAGTTAGCCTCGTTTCTCATCATTTTGGACCATGGGCTATAGCCCATATCGTACGGCATACTATAGCGCGCCGTTTTTCATCATTTTTGAAGATTTGAAAAAAATGACGAAATGACAAAAACGAAAGGTTATAGCCCATGTTTTTTGAAATTTTGAAAAAAAAAGTTAGCCTCGTTTCTCATCATTTTGGACCATGGGCTATAGCCCATATCGTACGGCATACTATAGCGCGCCGTTTTTCATCATTTTTGAAGATTTGAAAAAAATGACGAAATGACAAAAACGAAAGGTTATAGCCCATGTTTTTTGAAATTTTGAAAAAAAAAGTTAGCCTCGTTTCTCATCATTTTGGACCATGGGCTATAGCCCATATGGTACGGCATACTATAGCGCGCCGTTTTTCATCATTTTTGAAGATTTAAAAAAAATGACGAAATGACAAAAACGAAAGGTTATAGCCCATGTTTTTTGAAATTTTGAAAAAGAAAGTTAGCCTCGTTTCTCATCATTTTGGACCATGGGCTATAGCCCATATCGTACGGCATACTATAGCGCGCCGTTTTTCATCATTTTTGAAGATTTGAAAAAAATGACAAAATGACAAAAACGAAAGGTTATAGCCCATGTTTTTTGAAATTTTGAAAAAAAAAGTTAGCCTCGTTTCTCATCATTTTGGACCATGGGCTATAGCCTATATCGTACGGCATACTATAGCGCGCCGTTTTTCATCATTTTTGAAGATTTGAAAAAAATGACAAAATGACAAAAACGAAAGGTTATATCCCATGTTTTTTGAAATTTTGAAAAAAAAAGTTAGCCTCGTTTCTCATCATTTTGGACCATGGGCTATAGCCCATATCGTACGGCATTCTATAGCGCGCCGTTTTTCATCATTTTTAAAGATTTGAAAAAAATTACGAAATGACAAAAACGAAAGGTTATAGCCCATGTTTTTTGAAATTTTGAAAAAAAAAGTTAGCCTCGTTTCTCATCATTTTGGACCATGGGCTATAGCCCATATGGTACGGCATACTATAGCGCGCCGTTTTTCATCATTTTTGAAGATTTAAAAAAAATGACGAAATGACAAAAACGAAAGGTTATAGCCCATGTTTTTTGAAATTTTGAAAAAAAAAGTTAGCCTCGTTTCTCATCATTTTGGACCATGGGCTATAGCCCATATCGTACGGCATACTATAGCGCGCCGTTTTTCATCATTTTTGAAGATTTGAAAAAAATGACAAAATGACAAAAACGAAAGGTTATATCCCATGTTTTTTGAAATTTTGAAAAAAAAAGTTAGCCTCGTTTCTCATCATTTTGGACCATGGGCTATAGCCCATATCGTACGGCATTCTATAGCGCGCCGTTTTTCATCATTTTTAAAGATTTGAAAAAAATTACGAAATGACAAAAACGAAAGGTTATAGCCCATGTTTTTTGAAATTTTGAAAAAAAAAGTTAGCCTCGTTTCTCATCATTTTGGACCATGGGCTATAGCCCATATCGTACGGCATTCTATAGAGCGCCGTTTTTCATCATTTTTAAAGATTTGAAAAAAATTACGAAATGACAAAAACGAAAGGTTATAGCCCATGTTTTTTGAAATTTTGAAAAAAAAAGTTAGCCTCGTTTCTCATCATTTTGGACCATGGGCTATAGCCCATATCGTACGGCATACTATAGCGCGCCGTTTTTCATCATTTTTGAAGATTTGAAAAAAATGACGAAATCACAAAAACGAAAGGTTACAGCCCATGTTTTTTGAAATTTTGAAAAAAAAAGTTAGCCTCGTTTCTCATCATTTTGGACCATGGGCTATAGCCCATATCGTACGGCATACTATAGCGCGCCGTTTTTCATCATTTTTGAAGATTTGAAAAAAATGACGAAATGACAAAAACGAAAGGTTATAGCCCATGTTTTTTGAAATTTTGAAAAAAAAAGTTAGCCTCGTTTCTCATCATTTTGGACCATGGGCTATAGCCCATATCGTACGGCATACTATAGCGCGCCGTTTTTCATCATTTTTGAAGATTTGAAAAAAATGACAAAATGACAAAAACGAAAGGTTATAGCCCATGTTTTTTGAAATTTTGAAAAAAAAAGTTAGCCTCGTTTCTCATCATTTTGGACCATGGGCTATAGCCCATATCGTACGGCATACTATAGCGCGCCGTTTTTCATCATTTTTTAAGATTTGAAAAAAATTACGAAATGACAAAAACGAAAGGTTATAGACCATGTTTTTTGAAATTTTGAAAAAAAAGGTTAGCCTCGTTTCTCATCATTTTGGACCATGGGCTATAGCCCATATCGTACGGCATACTATAGCGCGCCGTTTTTCATCATTTTTGAAGATTTGAAAAAAATGACGAAATGACAAAAACGAAAGGTTATAGCCCATGTTTTTTGAAATTTTGAAAAAAAAAGTTAGCCTCGTTTCTCATCATTTTGGACCATGGGCTATAGCCCATATCGTACGGCATACTATAGCGCGCCGTTTTTCATCATTTTTGAAGATTTGAAAAAAATGACGAAATGACAAAAACGAAAGGTTATAGCCCATGTTTTTTGAAATTTTGAAAAAAAAAGTTAGCCTCGTTTCTCATCATTTTGGACCATGGGCTATAGCCCATATCGTACGGCATACTATAGCGCGCCGTTTTTCATCATTTTTGAAGATTTGAAAAAAATGACGAAATGACAAAAACGAAAGGTTATAGCCCATGTTTTTTGAAATTTTGAAAAAAAAAGTTAGCCTCGTTTCTCATCATTTTGGACCATGGGCTATAGCCCATATCGTACGGCATACTATAGCGCGCCGTTTTTCATCATTTTTTAAGATTTGAAAAAAATTACGAAATGACAAAAACGAAAGGTTATAGCCCATGTTTTTTGAAATTTTGAAAAAAAAAGTTAGCCTCGTTTCTCATCATTTTGGACCATGGGCTATAGCCCATATCGTACGGCATACTATAGCGCGCCGTTTTTCATCATTTTTGAAGATTTGAAAAAAATGACGAAATGACAAAAACGAAAGGTTATAGCCCATGTTTTTTGAAATTTTGAAAAAAAAAGTTAGCCTCGTTTCTCATCATTTTGGACCATGGGCTATAGCCCATATCGTACGGCATACTATAGCGCGCCGTTTTTCATCATTTTTGAAGATTTGAAAAAAATGACGAAATGACAAAAACGAAAGGTTATAGCCCATGTTTTTTGAAATTTTGAAAAAAAAAGTTAGCCTCGTTTCTCATCATTTTGGACCATGGGCTATAGCCCATATCGTACGGCATA
>NW_027666210.1:0-33053 GCF_963924005.1 Protomyctophum bolini
GAACCAGGCCTTTTTACTGTGAAAATGGCACTTTGGGACTGTGAAAGTGACATTTTGGCCCTGTTGTCCCAAACTGCCCCAGCACTTCCCACACTGCTCAAAGTGGCTAGCTTTCATCCCAACACAGTTTATAGGGCCATACGGTACATAGTTTTCAAGTTACAGACTAAGCTAAGCAAAAGTGAACCAGGCCTTTTTACTGTGAAAATGGCACTTTGGGACTGTGAAAGTGACATTTTGGCCCTGTTGTCCCAAACTGCCCCAGCACTTCCCACATTGCTCAAAGTGGCTAGCTTTCATCCCAACACAGCTTATAGGGCCATACGGTACATAGTTTTCAAGTTACAGACTAAGCTAAGCAAAAGTGAACCAGGCCTTTTTACTGTGAAAATGGCACTTTGGGACTGTGAAAGTGACATTTTGGCCCTGTTGTCCCAAACTGCCCCAGCACTTCCCACATTGCTCAAAGTGGCTAGCTTTCATCCCAACACAGTTTATAGGGCCATACGGTACATAGTTTTCAAGTTACAGACTAAGCTAAGCAAAATGAATCTTTTTTTTTTACTGTGAAAACGGCACTTTGGGACTGTGAAAGTGACATTTTGGCCCTGTTGTCCCAAACTGCCCCAGCACTTCCCACATTGCTCAAAGTGGCTAGCTTTCATCCCAACACAGTTTATAGGGCCATACGGTACATAGTTTTCAAGTTACAGACTAAGCTAAGCAAAAGTGAACCAGGCCTTTTTACTGTGAAAATGGCACTTTGGGACTGTGAAAGTGACATTTTGGCCCTGTTGTCCCAAACTGCCCCAGCACTTCCCACATTGCTCAAAGTGGCTAGCTTTCATCCCAACACAGTTTATAGGGCCATACGGTACATAGTTTTCAAGTTACAGACTAAGCTAAGCAAAAGTGAACCAGGCCTTTTTACTGTGAAAATGGCACTTTGGGACTGTGAAAGTGACATTTTGGCCCTGTTGTCCCAAACTGCCCCAGCACTTCCCACATTGCTCAAAGTGGCTAGCTTTCATCCCAACACAGTTTATAGGGCCATACGGTACATAGTTTTCAAGTTACAGACTAAGCTAAGCAAAGTGAACCAGGCCTTTTTACTGTGAAAATGGCACTTTGGGACTGTGAAAGTGACATTTTGGCCCTGTTGTCCCAAACTGCCCCAGCACTTCCCACATTGCTCAAAGTGGCTAGCTTTCATCCCAACACAGTTTATAGGGCCATACGGTACATAGTTTTCAAGTTACAGACTAAGCTAAGCAAAAGTGAACCAGGCCTTTTTACTGTGAAAATGGCACTTTGGGACTGTGAAAGTGACATTTTGGCCCTGTTCGTTCCCTGTTGTCCCAAACTGCCCCAGCTCTTGCCACAATGCTCAAAGTGGCTAGCTTTCATCCCAACACAGTTTATAGGGCCATACGGTACATAGTTTTCAAGTTACAGACTAAGCTAAGCAAAAGTGAACCAGGCCTTTTTACTGTGAAAATGGCACTTTGGGACTGTGAAAGTGACATTTTGGCCCTGTTGTCCCAAACTGCCCCAGCACTTCCCACATTGCTCAAAGTGGCTAGCTTTCATCCCAACACAGTTTATAGGGCCATACGGTACATAGTTTTCAAGTTACAGACAAAGCTAAGCAAAATGAATCTTTTTTTTTTTACTGTGAAAACGGCACTTTGGGACTGTGAAAGTGACATTTTGGCCCTGTTGTCCCAAACTGCCCCAGCACTTCCCACATTGCTCAAAGTGGCTAGCTTTCATCCCAACACAGTTTATAGGGCCATACGGTACATAGTTTTCAAGTTACAGACTAAGCTAAGCAAAATGAATCTGTTTTTTTTTACTGTGAAAATGGCACTTTGGGACTGTGAAAGTGACATTTTGGCCCTGTTGTCCCAAACTGCCCCAGCACTTCCCACATTGCTCAAAGTGGCTAGCTTTCATCCCAACACAGTTTATAGGGCCATACGGTACATAGTTTTCAAGTTACAGACTAAGCTAAGCAAAAGTGAACCAGGCCTTTTTACTGTGAAAATGGCACTTTGGGACTGTGAAAGTGACATTTTGGCCCTGTTGTCCCAAACTGCCCCAGCACTTCCCACATTGCTCAAAGTGGCTAGCTTTCATCCCAACACAGTTTATAGGGCCATACGGTACATAGTTTTCAAGTTACAGACTAAGCTAAGCAAAATGAATCTGTTTTTTTTTTACTGTGAAAATGGCACTTTGGGACTGTGAAAGTGACATTTTGGCCCTGTTGTCCCAAACTGCCCCAGCACTTCCCACATTGCTCAAAGTGGCTAGCTTTCATCCCAACACAGTTTATAGGGCCATACGGTACATAGTTTTCAAGTTACAGACTAAGCTAAGCAAAAGTGAACCAGGCCTTTTTACTGTGAAAATGGCACTTTGGGACTGTGAAAGTGACATTTTGGCCCTGTTGTCCCAAACTGCCCCAGCACTTCCCACATTGCTCAAAGTGGCTAGCTTTCATCCCAACACAGTTTATAGGGCCATACGGTACATAGTTTTCAAGTTACAGACTAAGCTAAGCAAAAGTGAACCAGGCCTTTTTACTGTGAAAATGGCACTTTGGGACTGTGAAAGTGACATTTTGGCCCTGTTGTCCCAAACTGCCCCAGCACTTCCCACATTGCTCAAAGTGGCTAGCTTTCATCCCAACACAGTTTATAGGGCCATACGGTACATAGTTTTCAAGTTACAGACTAAGCTAAGCAAAATGAATCTTTTTTTTTTACTGTGAAAACGGCACTTTGGGACTGTGAAAGTGACATTTTGGCCCTGTTGTCCCAAACTGCCCCAGCACTTCCCACATTGCTCAAAGTGGCTAGCTTTCATCCCAACACAGTTTATAGGGCCATACGGTACATAGTTTTCAAGTTACAGACTAAGCTAAGCAAAAGTGAACCAGGCCTTTTTACTGTGAAAATGGCACTTTGGGACTGTGAAAGTGACATTTTGGCCCTGTTGTCCCAAACTGCCCCAGCACTTCCCACATTGCTCAAAGTGGCTAGCTTTCATCCCAACACAGTTTATAGGGCCATACGGTACATAGTTTTCAAGTTACAGACTAAGCTAAGCAAAAGTGAACCAGGCCTTTTTACTGTGAAAATGGCACTTTGGGACTGTGAAAGTGACATTTTGGCCCTGTTGTCCCAAACTGCCCCAGCACTTCCCACATTGCTCAAAGTGGCTAGCTTTCATCCCAACACAGTTTATAGGGCCATACGGTACATAGTTTTCAAGTTACAGACTAAGCTAAGCAAAAGTGAACCAGGCCTTTTTACTGTGAAAATGGCACTTTGGGACTGTGAAAGTGACATTTTGGCCCTGTTCGTTCCCTGTTGTCCCAAACTGCCCCAGCTCTTGCCACAATGCTCAAAGTGGCTAGCTTTCATCCCAACACAGTTTATAGGGCCATACGGTACATAGTTTTCAAGTTACAGACTAAGCTAAGCAAAAGTGAACCAGGCCTTTTTACTGTGAAAATGGCACTTTGGGACTGTGAAAGTGACATTTTGGCCCTGTTGTCCCAAACTGCCCCAGCACTTCCCACACTGCTCAAAGTGGCTAGCTTTCATCCCAACACAGTTTATAGGGCCATACGGTACATAGTTTTCAAGTTACAGACTAAGCTAAGCAAAAGTGAACCAGGCCTTTTTACTGTGAAAATGGCACTTTGGGACTGTGAAAGTGACATTTTGGCCCTGTTGTCCCAAACTGCCCCAGCACTTCCCACATTGCTCAAAGTGGCTAGCTTTCATCCCAACACAGTTTATAGGGCCATACGGTACATAGTTTTCAAGTTACAGACTAAGCTAAGCAAAAGTGAACCAGGCCTTTTTACTGTGAAAATGGCACTTTGGGACTGTGAAAGTGACATTTTGGCCCTGTTGTCCCAAACTGCCCCAGCACTTCCCACATTGCTCAAAGTGGCTAGCTTTCATCCCAACACAGTTTATAGGGCCATACGGTACATAGTTTTCAAGTTACAGACTAAGCTAAGCAAAATGAATCTTTTTTTTTTACTGTGAAAACGGCACTTTGGGACTGTGAAAGTGACATTTTGGCCCTGTTGTCCCAAACTGCCCCAGCACTTCCCACATTGCTCAAAGTGGCTAGCTTTCATCCCAACACAGTTTATAGGGCCATACGGTACATAGTTTTCAAGTTACAGACTAAGCTAAGCAAAAGTGAACCAGGCCTTTTTACTGTGAAAATGGCACTTTGGGACTGTGAAAGTGACATTTTGGCCCTGTTGTCCCAAACTGCCCCAGCACTTCCCACATTGCTCAAAGTGGCTAGCTTTCATCCCAACACAGTTTATAGGGCCATACGGTACATAGTTTTCAAGTTACAGACTAAGCTAAGCAAAAGTGAACCAGGCCTTTTTACTGTGAAAATGGCACTTTGGGACTGTGAAAGTGACATTTTGGCCCTGTTGTCCCAAACTGCCCCAGCACTTCCCACATTGCTCAAAGTGGCTAGCTTTCATCCCAACACAGTTTATAGGGCCATACGGTACATAGTTTTCAAGTTACAGACTAAGCTAAGCAAAAGTGAACCAGGCCTTTTTACTGTGAAAATGGCACTTTGGGACTGTGAAAGTGACATTTTGGCCCTGTTCGTTCCCTGTTGTCCCAAACTGCCCCAGCTCTTGCCACAATGCTCAAAGTGGCTAGCTTTCATCCCAACACAGTTTATAGGGCCATACGGTACATAGTTTTCAAGTTACAGACTAAGCTAAGCAAAAATGAACCAGGCCTTTTTACTGTGAAAATGGCACTTTGGGACTGTGAAAGTGACATTTTGGCCCTGTTGTCCCAAACTGCCCCAGCACTTCCCACACTGCTCAAAGTGGCTAGCTTTCATCCCAACACAGTTTATAGGGCCATACGGTACATAGTTTTCAAGTTACAGACTAAGCTAAGCAAAAGTGAACCAGGCCTTTTTACTGTGAAAATGGCACTTTGGGACTGTGAAAGTGACATTTTGGCCCTGTTGTCCCAAACTGCCCCAGCACTTCCCACATTGCTCAAAGTGGCTAGCTTTCATCCCAACACAGTTTATAGGGCCATACGGTACATAGTTTTCAAGTTACAGACTAAGCTAAGCAAAAGTGAACCAGGCCTTTTTACTGTGAAAATGGCACTTTGGGACTGTGAAAGTGACATTTTGGCCCTGTTCGTTCCCTGTTGTCCCAAACTGCCCCAGCTCTTGCCACAATGCTCAAAGTGGCAAGCTTTCATCCCAACACAGTTTATAGGGCCATACGGTACATAGTTTTCAAGTTACAGACTAAGCTAAGCAAAAGTGAACCAGGCCTTTTTACTGTGAAAATGGCACTTTGGGACTGTGAAAGTGACATTTTGGCCCTGTTGTCCCAAACTGCCCCAGCACTTCCCACATTGCTCAAAGTGGCTAGCTTTCATCCCAACACAGTTTATAGGGCCATACGGTACATAGTTTTCAAGTTACAGACTAAGCTAAGCAAAAGTGAACCAGGCCTTTTTACTGTGAAAATGGCACTTTGGGACTGTGAAAGTGACATTTTGGCCCTGTTGTCCCAAACTGCCCCAGCACTTCCCACATTGCTCAAAGTGGCTAGCTTTCATCCCAACACAGTTTATAGGGCCATACGGTACATAGTTTTCAAGTTACAGACAAAGCTAAGCAAAATGAATCTTTTTTTTTTTTACTGTGAAAACGGCACTTTGGGACGGTGAAAGTGACATTTTGGCCCTGTTGTCCCAAACTGCCCCAGCACTTCCCACATTGCTCAAAGTGGCTAGCTTTCATCCCAACACAGTTTATAGGGCCATACGGTACATAGTTTTCAAGTTACAGACTAAGCTAAGCAAAATGAATCTGTTTTTTTTTACTGTGAAAATGGCACTTTGGGACTGTGAAAGTGACATTTTGGCCCTGTTGTCCCAAACTGCCCCAGCACTTCCCACATTGCTCAAAGTGGCTAGCTTTCATCCCAACACAGTTTATAGGGCCATACGGTACATAGTTTTCAAGTTACAGACTAAGCTAAGCAAAAGTGAACCAGGCCTTTTTACTGTGAAAATGGCACTTTGGGACTGTGAAAGTGACATTTTGGCCCTGTTGTCCCAAACTGCCCCAGCACTTCCCACATTGCTCAAAGTGGCTAGCTTTCATCCCAACACAGTTTATAGGGCCATACGGTACATAGTTTTCAAGTTACAGACTAAGCTAAGCAAAATGAATCTGTTTTTTTTTTACTGTGAAAATGGCACTTTGGGACTGTGAAAGTGACATTTTGGCCCTGTTGTCCCAAACTGCCCCAGCACTTCCCACATTGCTCAAAGTGGCTAGCTTTCATCCCAACACAGTTTATAGGGCCATACGGTACATAGTTTTCAAGTTACAGACTAAGCTAAGCAAAAGTGAACCAGGCCTTTTTACTGTGAAAATGGCACTTTGGGACTGTGAAAGTGACATTTTGGCCCTGTTGTCCCAAACTGCCCCAGCACTTCCCACATTGCTCAAAGTGGCTAGCTTTCATCCCAACACAGTTTATAGGGCCATACGGTACATAGTTTTCAAGTTACAGACTAAGCTAAGCAAAAGTGAACCAGGCCTTTTTACTGTGAAAATGGCACTTTGGGACTGTGAAAGTGACATTTTGGCCCTGTTGTCCCAAACTGCCCCAGCACTTCCCACATTGCTCAAAGTGGCTAGCTTTCATCCCAACACAGTTTATAGGGCCATACGGTACATAGTTTTCAAGTTACAGACTAAGCTAAGCAAAAGTGAACCAGGCCTTTTTACTGTGAAAATGGCACTTTGGGACTGTGAAAGTGACATTTTGGCCCTGTTGTCCCAAACTGCCCCAGCACTTCCCACATTGCTCAAAGTGGCTAGCTTTCATCCCAACACAGTTTATAGGGCCATACGGTACATAGTTTTCAAGTTACAGACTAAGCTAAGCAAAATGAATCTTTTTTTTTTACTGTGAAAACGGCACTTTGGGACTGTGAAAGTGACATTTTGGCCCTGTTGTCCCAAACTGCCCCAGCACTTCCCACATTGCTCAAAGTGGCTAGCTTTCATCCCAACACAGTTTATAGGGCCATACGGTACATAGTTTTCAAGTTACAGACTAAGCTAAGCAAAAGTGAACCAGGCCTTTTTACTGTGAAAATGGCACTTTGGGACTGTGAAAGTGACATTTTGGCCCTGTTGTCCCAAACTGCCCCAGCACTTCCCACATTGCTCAAAGTGGCTAGCTTTCATCCCAACACAGTTTATAGGGCCATACGGTACATAGTTTTCAAGTTACAGACTAAGCTAAGCAAAAGTGAACCAGGCCTTTTTACTGTGAAAATGGCACTTTGGGACTGTGAAAGTGACATTTTGGCCCTGTTCGTTCCCTGTTGTCCCAAACTGCCCCAGCTCTTGCCACAATGCTCAAAGTGGCTAGCTTTCATCCCAACACAGTTTATAGGGCCATACGGTACATAGTTTTCAAGTTACAGACTAAGCTAAGCAAAAGTGAACCAGGCCTTTTTACTGTGAAAATGGCACTTTGGGACTGTGAAAGTGACATTTTGGCCCTGTTGTCCCAAACTGCCCCAGCACTTCCCACACTGCTCAAAGTGGCTAGCTTTCATCCCAACACAGTTTATAGGGCCATACGGTACATAGTTTTCAAGTTACAGACTAAGCTAAGCAAAAGTGAACCAGGCCTTTTTACTGTGAAAATGGCACTTTGGGACTGTGAAAGTGACATTTTGGCCCTGTTGTCCCAAACTGCCCCAGCACTTCCCACATTGCTCAAAGTGGCTAGCTTTCATCCCAACACAGTTTATAGGGCCATACGGTACATAGTTTTCAAGTTACAGACTAAGCTAAGCAAAAGTGAACCAGGCCTTTTTACTGTGAAAATGGCACTTTGGGACTGTGAAAGTGACATTTTGGCCCTGTTGTCCCAAACTGCCCCAGCACTTCCCACATTGCTCAAAGTGGCTAGCTTTCATCCCAACACAGTTTATAGGGCCATACGGTACATAGTTTTCAAGTTACAGACTAAGCTAAGCAAAATGAATCTTTTTTTTTTTACTGTGAAAACGGCACTTTGGGACTGTGAAAGTGACATTTTGGCCCTGTTGTCCCAAACTGCCCCAGCACTTCCCACATTGCTCAAAGTGGCTAGCTTTCATCCCAACACAGTTTATAGGGCCATACGGTACATAGTTTTCAAGTTACAGACTAAGCTAAGCAAAAGTGAACCAGGCCTTTTTACTGTGAAAATGGCACTTTGGGACTGTGAAAGTGACATTTTGGCCCTGTTGTCCCAAACTGCCCCAGCACTTCCCACATTGCTCAAAGTGGCTAGCTTTCATCCCAACACAGTTTATAGGGCCATACGGTACATAGTTTTCAAGTTACAGACTAAGCTAAGCAAAAGTGAACCAGGCCTTTTTACTGTGAAAATGGCACTTTGGGACTGTGAAAGTGACATTTTGGCCCTGTTGTCCCAAACTGCCCCAGCACTTCCCACATTGCTCAAAGTGGCTAGCTTTCATCCCAACACAGTTTATAGGGCCATACGGTACATAGTTTTCAAGTTACAGACTAAGCTAAGCAAAAGTGAACCAGGCCTTTTTACTGTGAAAATGGCACTTTGGGACTGTGAAAGTGACATTTTGGCCCTGTTGTCCCAAACTGCCCCAGCACTTCCCACATTGCTCAAAGTGGCTAGCTTTCATCCCAACACAGTTTATAGGGCCATACGGTACATAGTTTTCAAGTTACAGACTAAGCTAAGCAAAAGTGAACCAGGCCTTTTTACTGTGAAAATGGCACTTTGGGACTGTGAAAGTGACATTTTGGCCCTGTTCGTTCCCTGTTGTCCCAAACTGCCCCAGCTCTTGCCACAATGCTCAAAGTGGCTAGCTTTCATCCCAACACAGTTTATAGGGCCATACGGTACATAGTTTTCAAGTTACAGACTAAGCTAAGCAAAAGTGAACCAGGCCTTTTTACTGTGAAAATGGCACTTTGGGACTGTGAAAGTGACATTTTGGCCCTGTTGTCCCAAACTGCCCCAGCACTTCCCACACTGCTCAAAGTGGCTAGCTTTCATCCCAACACAGTTTATAGGGCCATACGGTACATAGTTTTCAAGTTACAGATTAAGCTAAGCAAAAGTGAACCAGGCCTTTTTACTGTGAAAATGGCACTTTGGGACTGTGAAAGTGACATTTTGGCCCTGTTGTCCCAAACTGCCCCAGCACTTCCCACATTGCTCAAAGTGGCTAGCTTTCATCCCAACACAGTTTATAGGGCCATACGGTACATAGTTTTCAAGTTACAGACTAAGCTAAGCAAAAGTGAACCAGGCCTTTTTACTGTGAAAATGGCACTTTGGGACTGTGAAAGTGACATTTTGGCCCTGTTGTCCCAAACTGCCCCAGCACTTCCCACATTGCTCAAAGTGGCTAGCTTTCATCCCAACACAGTTTATAGGGCCATACGGTACATAGTTTTCAAGTTACAGACTAAGCTAAGCAAAATGAATCTTTTTTTTTTTACTGTGAAAACGGCACTTTGGGACTGTGAAAGTGACATTTTGGCCCTGTTGTCCCAAACTGCCCCAGCACTTCCCACATTGCTCAAAGTGGCTAGCTTTCATCCCAACACAGTTTATAGGGCCATACGGTACATAGTTTTCAAGTTACAGACTAAGCTAAGCAAAAGTGAACCAGGCCTTTTTACTGTGAAAATGGCACTTTGGGACTGTGAAAGTGACATTTTGGCCCTGTTGTCCCAAACTGCCCCAGCACTTCCCACATTGCTCAAAGTGGCTAGCTTTCATCCCAACACAGTTTATAGGGCCATACGGTACATAGTTTTCAAGTTACAGACTAAGCTAAGCAAAAGTGAACCAGGCCTTTTTACTGTGAAAATGGCACTTTGGGACTGTGAGAGTGACATTTTGGCCCTGTTCGTTCCCTGTTGTCCCAAACTGCCCCAGCTCTTGCCACAATGCTCAAAGTGGCTAGCTTTCATCCCAACACAGTTTATAGGGCCATACGGTACATAGTTTTCAAGTTACAGACTAAGCTAAGCAAAAGTGAACCAGGCCTTTTTACTGTGAAAATGGCACTTTGGGACTGTGAAAGTGACATTTTGGCCCTGTTGTCCCAAACTGCCCCAGCACTTCCCACACTGCTCAAAGTGGCTAGCTTTCATCCCAACACAGTTTATAGGGCCATACGGTACATAGTTTTCAAGTTACAGACTAAGCTAAGCAAAAGTGAACCAGGCCTTTTTACTGTGAAAATGGCACTTTGGGACTGTGAAAGTGACATTTTGGCCCTGTTGTCCCAAACTGCCCCAGCACTTCCCACATTGCTCAAAGTGGCTAGCTTTCATCCCAACACAGTTTATAGGGCCATACGGTACATAGTTTTCAAGTTACAGACTAAGCTAAGCAAAAGTGAACCAGGCCTTTTTACTGTGAAAATGGCACTTTGGGACTGTGAAAGTGACATTTTGGCCCTGTTGTCCCAAACTGCCCCAGCACTTCCCACATTGCTCAAAGTGGCTAGCTTTCATCCCAACACAGTTTATAGGGCCATACGGTACATAGTTTTCAAGTTACAGACTAAGCTAAGCAAAAGTGAACCAGGCCTTTTTACTGTGAAAATGGCACTTTGGGACTGTGAAAGTGACATTTTGGCCCTGTTCGTTCCCTGTTGTCCCAAACTGCCCCAGCTCTTGCCACAATGCTCAAAGTGGCTAGCTTTCATCCCAACACAGTTTATAGGGCCATACGGTACATAGTTTTCAAGTTACAGACTAAGCTAAGCAAAAGTGAACCAGGCCTTTTTACTGTGAAAATGGCACTTTGGGACTGTGAAAGTGACATTTTGGCCCTGTTGTCCCAAACTGCCCCAGCACTTCCCACATTGCTCAAAGTGGCTAGCTTTCATCCCAACACAGTTTATAGGGCCATACGGTACATAGTTTTCAAGTTACAGACTAAGCTAAGCAAAAGTGAACCAGGCCTTTTTACTGTGAAAATGGCACTTTGGGACTGTGAAAGTGACATTTTGGCCCTGTTGTCCCAAACTGCCCCAGCACTTCCCACATTGCTCAAAGTGGCTAGCTTTCATCCCAACACAGTTTATAGGGCCATACGGTACATAGTTTTCAAGTTACAGACTAAGCTAAGCAAAAGTGAACCAGGCCTTTTTACTGTGAAAATGGCACTTTGGGACTGTGAAAGTGACATTTTGGCCCTGTTCGTTCCCTGTTGTCCCAAACTGCCCCAGCTCTTGCCACAATGCTCAAAGTGGCTAGCTTTCATCCCAACACAGTTTATAGGGCCATACGGTACATAGTTTTCAAGTTACAGACTAAGCTAAGCAAAAGTGAACCAGGCCTTTTTACTGTGAAAATGGCACTTTGGGACTGTGAAAGTGACATTTTGGCCCTGTTGTCCCAAACTGCCCCAGCACTTCCCACATTGCTCAAAGTGGCTAGCTTTCATCCCAACACAGTTTATAGGGCCATACGGTACATAGTTTTCAAGTTACAGACTAAGCTAAGCAAAAGTGAACCAGGCCTTTTTACTGTGAAAATGGCACTTTGGGACTGTGAAAGTGACATTTTGGCCCTGTTGTCCCAAACTGCCCCAGCACTTCCCACATTGCTCAAAGTGGCTAGCTTTCATCCCAACACAGTTTATAGGGCCATACGGTACATAGTTTTCAAGTTACAGACAAAGCTAAGCAAAATGAATCTTTTTTTTTTTACTGTGAAAACGGCACTTTGGGACTGTGAAAGTGACATTTTGGCCCTGTTGTCCCAAACTGCCCCAGCACTTCCCACATTGCTCAAAGTGGCTAGCTTTCATCCCAACACAGTTTATAGGGCCATACGGTACATAGTTTTCAAGTTACAGACTAAGCTAAGCAAAATGAATCTGTTTTTTTTTACTGTGAAAATGGCACTTTGGGACTGTGAAAGTGACATTTTGGCCCTGTTGTCCCAAACTGCCCCAGCACTTCCCACATTGCTCAAAGTGGCTAGCTTTCATCCCAACACAGTTTATAGGGCCATACGGTACATAGTTTTCAAGTTACAGACTAAGCTAAGCAAAAGTGAACCAGGCCTTTTTACTGTGAAAATGGCACTTTGGGACTGTGAAAGTGACATTTTGGCCCTGTTGTCCCAAACTGCCCCAGCACTTCCCACATTGCTCAAAGTGGCTAGCTTTCATCCCAACACAGTTTATAGGGCCATACGGTACATAGTTTTCAAGTTACAGACTAAGCTAAGCAAAATGAATCTGTTTTTTTTTTACTGTGAAAATGGCACTTTGGGACTGTGAAAGTGACATTTTGGCCCTGTTGTCCCAAACTGCCCCAGCACTTCCCACATTGCTCAAAGTGGCTAGCTTTCATCCCAACACAGTTTATAGGGCCATACGGTACATAGTTTTCAAGTTACAGACTAAGCTAAGCAAAATGAATCTGTTTTTTTTTACTGTGAAAATGGCACTTTGGGACTGTGAAAGTGACATTTTGGCCCTGTTGTCCCAAACTGCCCCAGCACTTCCCACATTGCTCAAAGTGGCTAGCTTTCATCCCAACACAGTTTATAGGGCCATACGGTACATAGTTTTCAAGTTACAGACTAAGCTAAGCAAAAGTGAACCAGGCCTTTTTACTGTGAAAATGGCACTTTGGGACTGTGAAAGTGACATTTTGGCCCTGTTGTCCCAAACTGCCCCAGCACTTCCCACATTGCTCAAAGTGGCTAGCTTTCATCCCAACACAGTTTATAGGGCCATACGGTACATAGTTTTCAAGTTACAGACTAAGCTAAGCAAAATGAATCTGTTTTTTTTTTACTGTGAAAATGGCACTTTGGGACTGTGAAAGTGACATTTTGGCCCTGTTGTCCCAAACTGCCCCAGCACTTCCCACATTGCTCAAAGTGGCTAGCTTTCATCCCAACACAGTTTATAGGGCCATACGGTACATAGTTTTCAAGTTACAGACTAAGCTAAGCAAAAGTGAACCAGGCCTTTTTACTGTGAAAATGGCACTTTGGGACTGTGAAAGTGACATTTTGGCCCTGTTGTCCCAAACTGCCCCAGCACTTCCCACATTGCTCAAAGTGGCTAGCTTTCATCCCAACACAGTTTATAGGGCCATACGGTACATAGTTTTCAAGTTACAGACTAAGCTAAGCAAAAGTGAACCAGGCCTTTTTACTGTGAAAATGGCACTTTGGGACTGTGAAAGTGACATTTTGGCCCTGTTGTCCCAAACTGCCCCAGCACTTCCCACATTGCTCAAAGTGGCTAGCTTTCATCCCAACACAGTTTATAGGGCCATACGGTACATAGTTTTCAAGTTACAGACTAAGCTAAGCAAAAGTGAACCAGGCCTTTTTACTGTGAAAATGGCACTTTGGGACTGTGAAAGTGACATTTTGGCCCTGTTGTCCCAAACTGCCCCAGCACTTCCCACATTGCTCAAAGTGGCTAGCTTTCATCCCAACACAGTTTATAGGGCCATACGGTACATAGTTTTCAAGTTACAGACTAAGCTAAGCAAAATGAATCTTTTTTTTTTACTGTGAAAACGGCACTTTGGGACTGTGAAAGTGACATTTTGGCCCTGTTGTCCCAAACTGCCCCAGCACTTCCCACATTGCTCAAAGTGGCTAGCTTTCATCCCAACACAGTTTATAGGGCCATACGGTACATAGTTTTCAAGTTACAGACTAAGCTAAGCAAAAGTGAACCAGGCCTTTTTACTGTGAAAATGGCACTTTGGGACTGTGAAAGTGACATTTTGGCCCTGTTGTCCCAAACTGCCCCAGCACTTCCCACATTGCTCAAAGTGGCTAGCTTTCATCCCAACACAGTTTATAGGGCCATACGGTACATAGTTTTCAAGTTACAGACTAAGCTAAGCAAAAGTGAACCAGGCCTTTTTACTGTGAAAATGGCACTTTGGGACTGTGAAAGTGACATTTTGGCCCTGTTGTCCCAAACTGCCCCAGCACTTCCCACATTGCTCAAAGTGGCTAGCTTTCATCCCAACACAGTTTATAGGGCCATACGGTACATAGTTTTCAAGTTACAGACTAAGCTAAGCAAAAGTGAACCAGGCCTTTTTACTGTGAAAATGGCACTTTGGGACTGTGAAAGTGACATTTTGGCCCTGTTCGTTCCCTGTTGTCCCAAACTGCCCCAGCTCTTGCCACAATGCTCAAAGTGGCTAGCTTTCATCCCAACACAGTTTATAGGGCCATACGGTACATAGTTTTCAAGTTACAGCTAAGCTAAGCAAAAGTGAACCAGGCCTTTTTACTGTGAAAATGGCACTTTGGGACTGTGAAAGTGACATTTTGGCCCTGTTGTCCCAAACTGCCCCAGCACTTCCCACACTGCTCAAAGTGGCTAGCTTTCATCCCAACACAGTTTATAGGGCCATACGGTACATAGTTTTCAAGTTACAGACTAAGCTAAGCAAAAGTGAACCAGGCCTTTTTACTGTGAAAATGGCACTTTGGGACTGTGAAAGTGACATTTTGGCCCTGTTGTCCCAAACTGCCCCAGCACTTCCCACATTGCTCAAAGTGGCTAGCTTTCATCCCAACACAGTTTATAGGGCCATACGGTACATAGTTTTCAAGTTACAGACTAAGCTAAGCAAAAGTGAACCAGGCCTTTTTACTGTGAAAATGGCACTTTGGGACTGTGAAAGTGACATTTTGGCCCTGTTGTCCCAAACTGCCCCAGCACTTCCCACATTGCTCAAAGTGGCTAGCTTTCATCCCAACACAGTTTATAGGGCCATACAGTACATAGTTTTCAAGTTACAGACTAAGCTAAGCAAAATGAATCTTTTTTTTTTTACTGTGAAAACGGCACTTTGGGACTGTGAAAGTGACATTTTGGCCCTGTTGTCCCAAACTGCCCCAGCACTTCCCACATTGCTCAAAGTGGCTAGCTTTCATCCCAACACAGTTTATAGGGCCATACGGTACATAGTTTTCAAGTTACAGACTAAGCTAAGCAAAAGTGAACCAGGCCTTTTTACTGTGAAAATGGCACTTTGGGACTGTGAAAGTGACATTTTGGCCCTGTTGTCCCAAACTGCCCCAGCACTTCCCACATTGCTCAAAGTGGCTAGCTTTCATCCCAACACAGTTTATAGGGCCATACGGTACATAGTTTTCAAGTTACAGACTAAGCTAAGCAAAAGTGAACCAGGCCTTTTTACTGTGAAAATGGCACTTTGGGACTGTGAAAGTGACATTTTGGCCCTGTTGTCCCAAACTGCCCCAGCACTTCCCACATTGCTCAAAGTGGCTAGCTTTCATCCCAACACAGTTTATAGGGCCATACGGTACATAGTTTTCAAGTTACAGACTAAGCTAAGCAAAATGAATCTTTTTTTTTTTACTGTGAAAACGGCACTTTGGGACTGTGAAAGTGACATTTTGGCCCTGTTGTCCCAAACTGCCCCAGCACTTCCCACATTGCTCAAAGTGGCTAGCTTTCATCCCAACACAGTTTATAGGGCCATACGGTACATAGTTTTCAAGTTACAGACTAAGCTAAGCAAAAGTGAACCAGGCCTTTTTACTGTGAAAATGGCACTTTGGGACTGTGAAAGTGACATTTTGGCCCTGTTGTCCCAAACTGCCCCAGCACTTCCCACATTGCTCAAAGTGGCTAGCTTTCATCCCAACACAGTTTATAGGGCCATACGGTACATAGTTTTCAAGTTACAGACTAAGCTAAGCAAAAGTGAACCAGGCCTTTTTACTGTGAAAATGGCACTTTGGGACTGTGAAAGTGACATTTTGGCCCTGTTGTCCCAAACTGCCCCAGCACTTCCCACATTGCTCAAAGTGGCTAGCTTTCATCCCAACACAGTTTATAGGGCCATACGGTACATAGTTTTCAAGTTACAGACTAAGCTAAGCAAAAGTGAACCAGGCCTTTTTACTGTGAAAATGGCACTTTGGGACTGTGAAAGTGACATTTTGGCCCTGTTCGTTCCCTGTTGTCCCAAACTGCCCCAGCTCTTGCCACAATGCTCAAAGTGGCTAGCTTTCATCCCAACACAGTTTATAGGGCCATACGGTACATAGTTTTCAAGTTACAGACTAAGCTAAGCAAAAGTGAACCAGGCCTTTTTACTGTGAAAATGGCACTTTGGGACTGTGAAAGTGACATTTTGGCCCTGTTGTCCCAAACTGCCCCAGCACTTCCCACACTGCTCAAAGTGGCTAGCTTTCATCCCAACACAGTTTATAGGGCCATACGGTACATAGTTTTCAAGTTACAGACTAAGCTAAGCAAAAGTGAACCAGGCCTTTTTACTGTGAAAATGGCACTTTGGGACTGTGAAAGTGACATTTTGGCCCTGTTGTCCCAAACTACCCCAGCACTTCCCACATTGCTCAAAGTGGCTAGCTTTCATCCCAACACAGTTTATAGGGCCATACGGTACATAGTTTTCAAGTTACAGACTAAGCTAAGCAAAAGTGAACCAGGCCTTTTTACTGTGAAAATGGCACTTTGGGACTGTGAAAGTGACATTTTGGCCCTGTTGTCCCAAACTGCCCCAGCACTTCCCACATTGCTCAAAGTGGCTAGCTTTCATCCCAACACAGTTTATAGGGCCATACGGTACATAGTTTTCAAGTTACAGACTAAGCTAAGCAAAAGTGAACCAGGCCTTTTTACTGTGAAAATGGCACTTTGGGACTGTGAAAGTGACATTTTGGCCCTGTTGTCCCAAACTGCCCCAGCACTTCCCACATTGCTCAAAGTGGCTAGCTTTCATCCCAACACAGTTTATAGGGCCATACGGTACATAGTTTTCAAGTTACAGACTAAGCTAAGCAAAAGTGAACCAGGCCTTTTTACTGTGAAAATGGCACTTTGGGACTGTGAAAGTGACATTTTGGCCCTGTTGTCCCAAACTGCCCCAGCACTTCCCACATTGCTCAAAGTGGCTAGCTTTCATCCCAACACAGTTTATAGGGCCATACGGTACATAGTTTTCAAGTTACAGACTAAGCTAAGCAAAAGTGAACCAGGCCTTTTTACTGTGAAAATGGCACTTTGGGACTGTGAAAGTGACATTTTGGCCCTGTTGTCCCAAACTGCCCCAGCACTTCCCACATTGCTCAAAGTGGCTAGCTTTCATCCCAACACAGTTTATAGGGCCATACGGTACATAGTTTTCAAGTTACAGACTAAGCTAAGCAAAAGTGAACCAGGCCTTTTTACTGTGAAAATGGCACTTTGGGACTGTGAAAGTGACATTTTGGCCCTGTTGTCCCAAACTGCCCCAGCACTTCCCACATTGCTCAAAGTGGCTAGCTTTCATCCCAACACAGTTTATAGGGCCATACGGTACATAGTTTTCAAGTTACAGACTAAGCTAAGCAAAAGTGAACCAGGCCTTTTTACTGTGAAAATGGCACTTTGGGACTGTGAAAGTGACATTTTGGCCCTGTTCGTTCCCTGTTGTCCCAAACTGCCCCAGCTCTTGCCACAATGCTCAAAGTGGCTAGCTTTCATCCCAACACAGTTTATAGGGCCATACGGTACATAGTTTTCAAGTTACAGACTAAGCTAAGCAAAAGTGAACCAGGCCTTTTTACTGTGAAAATGGCACTTTGGGACTGTGAAAGTGACATTTTGGCCCTGTTGTCCCAAACTGCCCCAGCACTTCCCACATTGCTCAAAGTGGCTAGCTTTCATCCCAACACAGTTTATAGGGCCATACGGTACATAGTTTTCAAGTTACAGACTAAGCTAAGCAAAAGTGAACCAGGCCTTTTTACTGTGAAAATGGCACTTTGGGACTGTGAAAGTGACATTTTGGCCCTGTTGTCCCAAACTGCCCCAGCACTTCCCACATTGCTCAAAGTGGCTAGCTTTCATCCCAACACAGTTTATAGGGCCATACGGTACATAGTTTTCAAGTTACAGACAAAGCTAAGCAAAATGAATCTTTTTTTTTTTACTGTGAAAACGGCACTTTGGGACTGTGAAAGTGACATTTTGGCCCTGTTGTCCCAAACTGCCCCAGCACTTCCCACATTGCTCAAAGTGGCTAGCTTTCATCCCAACACAGTTTATAGGGCCATACGGTACATAGTTTTCAAGTTACAGACTAAGCTAAGCAAAATGAATCTGTTTTTTTTACTGTGAAAATGGCACTTTGGGACTGTGAAAGTGACATTTTGGCCCTGTTGTCCCAAACTGCCCCAGCACTTCCCACATTGCTCAAAGTGGCTAGCTTTCATCCCAACACAGTTTATAGGGCCATACGGTACATAGTTTTCAAGTTACAGACTAAGCTAAGCAAAAGTGAACCAGGCCTTTTTACTGTGAAAATGGCACTTTGGGACTGTGAAAGTGACATTTTGGCCCTGTTGTCCCAAACTGCCCCAGCACTTCCCACATTGCTCAAAGTGGCTAGCTTTCATCCCAACACAGTTTATAGGGCCATACGGTACATAGTTTTCAAGTTACAGACTAAGCTAAGCAAAAGTGAACCAGGCCTTTTTACTGTGAAAATGGCACTTTGGGACTGTGAAAGTGACATTTTGGCCCTGTTCGTTCCCTGTTGTCCCAAACTGCCCCAGCTCTTGCCACAATGCTCAAAGTGGCTAGCTTTCATCCCAACACAGTTTATAGGGCCATACGGTACATAGTTTTCAAGTTACAGACTAAGCTAAGCAAAAGTGAACCAGGCCTTTTTACTGTGAAAATGGCACTTTGGGACTGTGAAAGTGACATTTTGGCCCTGTTGTCCCAAACTGCCCCAGCACTTCCCACATTGCTCAAAGTGGCTAGCTTTCATCCCAACACAGTTTATAGGGCCATACGGTACATAGTTTTCAAGTTACAGACTAAGCTAAGCAAAAGTGAACCAGGCCTTTTTACTGTGAAAATGGCACTTTGGGACTGTGAAAGTGACATTTTGGCCCTGTTGTCCCAAACTGCCCCAGCACTTCCCACATTGCTCAAAGTGGCTAGCTTTCATCCCAACACAGTTTATAGGGCCATACGGTACATAGTTTTCAAGTTACAGACTAAGCTAAGCAAAAGTGAACCAGGCCTTTTTACTGTGAAAATGGCACTTTGGGACTGTGAAAGTGACATTTTGGCCCTGTTCGTTCCCTGTTGTCCCAAACTGCCCCAGCTCTTGCCACAATGCTCAAAGTGGCTAGCTTTCATCCCAACACAGTTTATAGGGCCATACGGTACATAGTTTTCAAGTTACAGACTAAGCTAAGCAAAAGTGAACCAGGCCTTTTTACTGTGAAAATGGCACTTTGGGACTGTGAAAGTGACATTTTGGCCCTGTTGTCCCAAACTGCCCCAGCACTTCCCACACTGCTCAAAGTGGCTAGCTTTCATCCCAACACAGTTTATAGGGCCATACGGTACATAGTTTTCAAGTTACAGACTAAGCTAAGCAAAAGTGAACCAGGCCTTTTTACTGTGAAAATGGCACTTTGGGACTGTGAAAGTGACATTTTGGCCCTGTTGTCCCAAACTGCCCCAGCACTTCCCACATTGCTCAAAGTGGCTAGCTTTCATCCCAACACAGTTTATAGGGCCATACGGTACATAGTTTTCAAGTTACAGACTAAGCTAAGCAAAATGAATCTGTTTTTTTTACTGTGAAAATGGCACTTTGGGACTGTGAAAGTGACATTTTGGCCCTGTTGTCCCAAACTGCCCCAGCTCTTGCCACAATGCTCAAAGTGGCTAGCTTTCATCCCAACACAGTTTATAGGGCCATACGGTACATAGTTTTCAAGTTACAGACTAAGCTAAGCAAAAGTGAACCAGGCCTTTTTACTGTGAAAATGGCACTTTGGGACTGTGAAAGTGACATTTTGGCCCTGTTGTCCCAAACTGCCCCAGCACTTCCCACATTGCTCAAAGTGGCTAGCTTTCATCCCAACACAGTTTATAGGGCCATACGGTACATAGTTTTCAAGTTACAGACTAAGCTAAGCAAAATGAATCTGTTTTTTTTTTACTGTGAAAATGGCACTTTGGGACTGTGAAAGTGACATTTTGGCCCTGTTGTCCCAAACTGCCCCAGCACTTCCCACATTGCTCAAAGTGGCTAGCTTTCATCCCAACACAGTTTATAGGGCCATACGGTACATAGTTTTCAAGTTACAGACTAAGCTAAGCAAAAGTGAACCAGGCCTTTTTACTGTGAAAATGGCACTTTGGGACTGTGAAAGTGACATTTTGGCCCTGTTGTCCCAAACTGCCCCAGCACTTCCCACATTGCTCAAAGTGGCTAGCTTTCATCCCAACACAGTTTATAGGGCCATACGGTACATAGTTTTCAAGTTACAGACTAAGCTAAGCAAAAGTGAACCAGGCCTTTTTACTGTGAAAATGGCACTTTGGGACTGTGAAAGTGACATTTTGGCCCTGTTGTCCCAAACTGCCCCAGCACTTCCCACATTGCTCAAAGTGGCTAGCTTTCATCCCAACACAGTTTATAGGGCCATACGGTACATAGTTTTCAAGTTACAGACTAAGCTAAGCAAAATGAATCTTTTTTTTTTTACTGTGAAAACGGCACTTTGGGACTGTGAAAGTGACATTTTGGCCCTGTTGTCCCAAACTGCCCCAGCACTTCCCACATTGCTCAAAGTGGCTAGCTTTCATCCCAACACAGTTTATAGGGCCATACGGTACATAGTTTTCAAGTTACAGACTAAGCTAAGCAAAAGTGAACCAGGCCTTTTTACTGTGAAAATGGCACTTTGGGACTGTGAAAGTGACATTTTGGCCCTGTTGTCCCAAACTGCCCCAGCACTTCCCACATTGCTCAAAGTGGCTAGCTTTCATCCCAACACAGTTTATAGGGCCATACGGTACATAGTTTTCAAGTTACAGACTAAGCTAAGCAAAAGTGAACCAGGCCTTTTTACTGTGAAAATGGCACTTTGGGACTGTGAAAGTGACATTTTGGCCCTGTTGTCCCAAACTGCCCCAGCACTTCCCACATTGCTCAAAGTGGCTAGCTTTCATCCCAACACAGTTTATAGGGCCATACGGTACATAGTTTTCAAGTTACAGACTAAGCTAAGCAAAAGTGAACCAGGCCTTTTTACTGTGAAAATGGCACTTTGGGACTGTGAAAGTGACATTTTGGCCCTGTTGTCCCAAACTGCCCCAGCACTTCCCACATTGCTCAAAGTGGCTAGCTTTCATCCCAACACAGTTTATAGGGCCATACGGTACATAGTTTTCAAGTTACAGACTAAGCTAAGCAAAATGAATCTTTTTTTTTTTACTGTGAAAACGGCACTTTGGGACTGTGAAAGTGACATTTTGGCCCTGTTGTCCCAAACTGCCCCAGCACTTCCCACATTGCTCAAAGTGGCTAGCTTTCATCCCAACACAGTTTATAGGGCCATACGGTACATAGTTTTCAAGTTACAGACTAAGCTAAGCAAAAGTGAACCAGGCCTTTTTACTGTGAAAATGGCACTTTGGGACTGTGAAAGTGACATTTTGGCCCTGTTGTCCCAAACTGCCCCAGCACTTCCCACATTGCTCAAAGTGGCTAGCTTTCATCCCAACACAGTTTATAGGGCCATACGGTACATAGTTTTCAAGTTACAGACTAAGCTAAGCAAAAGTGAACCAGGCCTTTTTACTGTGAAAATGGCACTTTGGGACTGTGAAAGTGACATTTTGGCCCTGTTGTCCCAAACTGCCCCAGCACTTCCCACATTGCTCAAAGTGGCTAGCTTTCATCCCAACACAGTTTATAGGGCCATACGGTACATAGTTTTCAAGTTACAGACTAAGCTAAGCAAAAGTGAACCAGGCCTTTTTACTGTGAAAATGGCACTTTGGGACTGTGAAAGTGACATTTTGGCCCTGTTCGTTCCCTGTTGTCCCAAACTGCCCCAGCTCTTGCCACAATGCTCAAAGTGGCTAGCTTTCATCCCAACACAGTTTATAGGGCCATACGGTACATAGTTTTCAAGTTACAGACTAAGCTAAGCAAAAGTGAACCAGGCCTTTTTACTGTGAAAATGGCACTTTGGGACTGTGAAAGTGACATTTTGGCCCTGTTGTCCCAAACTGCCCCAGCACTTCCCACACTGCTCAAAGTGGCTAGCTTTCATCCCAACACAGTTTATAGGGCCATACGGTACATAGTTTTCAAGTTACAGACTAAGCTAAGCAAAAGTGAACCAGGCCTTTTTACTGTGAAAATGGCACTTTGGGACTGTGAAAGTGACATTTTGGCCCTGTTGTCCCAAACTGCCCCAGCACTTCCCACATTGCTCAAAGTGGCTAGCTTTCATCCCAACACAGTTTATAGGGCCATACGGTACATAGTTTTCAAGTTACAGACTAAGCTAAGCAAAAGTGAACCAGGCCTTTTTACTGTGAAAATGGCACTTTGGGACTGTGAAAGTGACATTTTGGCCCTGTTGTCCCAAACTGCCCCAGCACTTCCCACATTGCTCAAAGTGGCTAGCTTTCATCCCAACACAGTTTATAGGGCCATACGGTACATAGTTTTCAAGTTACAGACTAAGCTAAGCAAAATGAATCTGTTTTTTTTTACTGTGAAAACGGCACTTTGGGACTGTGAAAGTGACATTTTGGCCCTGTTGTCCCAAACTGCCCCAGCACTTCCCACATTGCTCAAAGTGGCTAGCTTTCATCCCAACACAGTTTATAGGGCCATACGGTACATAGTTTTCAAGTTACAGACTAAGCTAAGCAAAAGTGAACCAGGCCTTTTTACTGTGAAAATGGCACTTTGGGACTGTGAAAGTGACATTTTGGCCCTGTTGTCCCAAACTGCCCCAGCACTTCCCACATTGCTCAAAGTGGCTAGCTTTCATCCCAACACAGTTTATAGGGCCATACGGTACATAGTTTTCAAGTTACAGACTAAGCTAAGCAAAAGTGAACCAGGCCTTTTTACTGTGAAAATGGCACTTTGGGACTGTGAAAGTGACATTTTGGCCCTGTTGTCCCAAACTGCCCCAGCACTTCCCACATTGCTCAAAGTGGCTAGCTTTCATCCCAACACAGTTTATAGGGCCATACGGTACATAGTTTTCAAGTTACAGACTAAGCTAAGCAAAAGTGAATCAGCCTTTTTTTACTGTGAAAATGGCACTTTGGGACTGTGAAAGTGACATTTTGGCCCTGTTGTCCCAAACTGCCCCAGCACTTCCCACATTGCTCAAAGTGGCTAGCTTTCATCCCAACACAGTTTATAGGGCCATACGGTACATAGTTTTCAAGTTACAGACTAAGCTAAGCAAAAGTGAACCAGGCCTTTTTACTGTGAAAATGGCACTTTGGGACTGTGAAAGTGACATTTTGGCCTGTCGATCCTGTTGTCCCAAACTGCCCCAGCTCTTCCCACATTGCTCAAAGTGGCTAGCTTTCATCCCAACACAGTTTATAGGGCCATACGGTACATAGTTTTCAAGTTACAGACTAAGCTAAGCAAAAGTGAACCAGGCCTTTTTACTGTGAAAACGGCACTTTGGGACTGTGAAAGTGACATTTTGGCCCTGTTGTCCCAAACTGCCCCAGCACTTCCCACATTGCTCAAAGTGGCTAGCTTTCATCCCAACACAGTTTATAGGGCCATACGGTACATAGTTTTCAAGTTACAGACTAAGCTAGCAAAAGTGAATCAGTCTTTTTTACTGTGAAAACGGCACTTTGGGACTGTGAAAGTGACATTTTGGCCCTGTTGTCCCAAACTGCCCCAGCACTTCCCACATTGCTCAAAGTGGCTAGCTTTCATCCCAACACAGTTTATAGGGCCATACGGTACATAGTTTTCAAGTTACAGACTAAGCTAAGCAAAAGTGAACCAGGCCTTTTTACTGTGAAAATGGCACTTTGGGACTGTGAAAGTGACATTTTGGCCCTGTTGTCCCAAACTGCCCCAGCACTTCCCACATTGCTCAAAGTGGCTAGCTTTCATCCCAACACAGTTTATAGGGCCATACGGTACATAGTTTTCAAGTTACAGACTAAGCTAAGCAAAAGTGAACCAGTCTTTTTACTGTGAAAATGGCACTTTGGGACTGTGAAAGTGACATTTTGGCCCTGTTGTCCCAAACTGCCCCAGCACTTCCCACATTGCTCAAAGTGGCTAGCTTTCATCCCAACACAGTTTATAGGGCCATACGGTACATAGTTTTCAAGTTACAGACTAAGCTAAGCAAAAGTGAACCAGCTTTTTTACTGTGAAAATGGCACTTTGGGACTGTGAAAGTGACATTTTGGCCCTGTTGTCCCAAACTGCCCCAGCACTTCCCACATTGCTCAAAGTGGCTAGCTTTCATCCCAACACAGTTTATAGGGCCATACGGTACATAGTTTTCAAGTTACAGACTAAGCTAAGCAAAAGTGAACCAGGCCTTTTTACTGTGAAAATGGCACTTTGGGACTGTGAAAGTGACATTTTGGCCCTGTTGTCCCAAACTGCCCCAGCACTTCCCACATTGCTCAAAGTGGCTAGCTTTCATCCCAACACAGTTTATAGGGCCATACGGTACATAGTTTTCAAGTTACAGACTAAGCTAAGCAAAAGTGAACCAGGCTTTTTACTGTGAAAATGGCACTTTGGGACTGTGAAAGTGACATTTTGGCCCTGTCTGTTGTCCCAAACTGCCCCAGCACTTCCACATTGCTCAAAGTGGCTAGCTTTCATCCCAACACAGTTTATAGGGCCATACGGTACATAGTTTTCAAGTTACAGACTAAGCTAAGCAAAAGTGAACCAGGCCTTTTTACTGTGAAAATGGCACTTTGGGACTGTGAAAGTGACATTTTGGCCCTGTTGTCCCAAACTGCCCCAGCACTTCCCACATTGCTCAAAGTGGCTAGCTTTCATCCCAACACAGTTTATAGGGCCATACGGTACATAGTTTTCAAGTTACAGACTAAGCTAAGCAAAAGTGAACCAGGCCTTTTTACTGTGAAAATGGCACTTTGGGACTGTGAAAGTGACATTTTGGCCCTGTTGTCCCAAACTGCCCCAGCACTTCCCACATTGCTCAAAGTGGCTAGCTTTCATCCCAACACAGTTTATAGGGCCATACGGTACATAGTTTTCAAGTTACAGACTAAGCTAAGCAAAAGTGAATCTTTTCTTTTTACTGTGAAAACGGCACTTTGGGACTGTGAAAGTGACATTTTGGCCCTGTTGTCCCAAACTGCCCCAGCACTTCCCACATTGCTCAAAGTGGCTAGCTTTCATCCCAACACAGTTTATAGGGCCATACGGTACATAGTTTTCAAGTTACAGACTAAGCTAAGCAAAATGAATCTGTCTTTTTTACTGTGAAAATGGCACTTTGGGACTGTGAAAGTGACATTTTGGCCCTGTTGTCCCAAACTGCCCCAGCACTTCCCACATTGCTCAAAGTGGCTAGCTTTCATCCCAACACAGTTTATAGGGCCATACGGTACATAGTTTTCAAGTTACAGACTAAGCTAAGCAAAAGTGAACCAGGCCTTTTTACTGTGAAAATGGCACTTTGGGACTGTGAAAGTGACATTTTGGCCCTGTTGTCCCAAACTGCCCCAGCACTTCCCACATTGCTCAAAGTGGCTAGCTTTCATCCCAACACAGTTTATAGGGCCATACGGTACATAGTTTTCAAGTTACAGACTAAGCTAAGCAAAAGTGAACCAGGCCTTTTTACTGTGAAAATGGCACTTTGGGACTGTGAAAGTGACATTTTGGCCCTGTTGTCCCAAACTGCCCCAGCACTTCCCACATTGCTCAAAGTGGCTAGCTTTCATCCCAACACAGTTTATAGGGCCATACGGTACATAGTTTTCAAGTTACAGACTAAGCTAAGCAAAATGAATCTTTTTTTTTTACTGTGAAAACGGCACTTTGGGACTGTGAAAGTGACATTTTGGCCCTGTTGTCCCAAACTGCCCCAGCACTTCCCACATTGCTCAAAGTGGCTAGCTTTCATCCCAACACAGTTTATAGGGCCATACGGTACATAGTTTTCAAGTTACAGACTAAGCTAAGCAAAAGTGAACCAGGCCTTTTTACTGTGAAAATGGCACTTTGGGACTGTGAAAGTGACATTTTGGCCCTGTTGTCCCAAACTGCCCCAGCACTTCCCACATTGCTCAAAGTGGCTAGCTTTCATCCCAACACAGTTTATAGGGCCATACGGTACATAGTTTTCAAGTTACAGACTAAGCTAAGCAAAAGTGAACCAGGCCTTTTTACTGTGAAAATGGCACTTTGGGACTGTGAAAGTGACATTTTGGCCCTGTTGTCCCAAACTGCCCCAGCACTTCCCACATTGCTCAAAGTGGCTAGCTTTCATCCCAACACAGTTTATAGGGCCATACGGTACATAGTTTTCAAGTTACAGACTAAGCTAAGCAAAAGTGAACCAGGCCTTTTTACTGTGAAAATGGCACTTTGGGACTGTGAAAGTGACATTTTGGCCCTGTTGTCCCAAACTGCCCCAGCACTTCCCACATTGCTCAAAGTGGCTAGCTTTCATCCCAACACAGTTTATAGGGCCATACGGTACATAGTTTTCAAGTTACAGACTAAGCTAAGCAAAAGTGAACCAGGCCTTTTTACTGTGAAAATGGCACTTTGGGACTGTGAAAGTGACATTTTGGCCCTGTCGTTCCCTGTTGTCCCAAACTGCCCCAGCTCTTGCCACAATGCTCAAAGTGGCTAGCTTTCATCCCAACACAGTTTATAGGGCCATACGGTACATAGTTTTCAAGTTACAGACTAAGCTAAGCAAAAGTGAACCAGGCCTTTTTACTGTGAAAATGGCACTTTGGGACTGTGAAAGTGACATTTTGGCCCTGTTGTCCCAAACTGCCCCAGCACTTCCCACATTGCTCAAAGTGGCTAGCTTTCATCCCAACACAGTTTATAGGGCCATACGGTACATAGTTTTCAAGTTACAGACTAAGCTAAGCAAAAGTGAACCAGGCCTTTTTACTGTGAAAATGGCACTTTGGGACTGTGAAAGTGACATTTTGGCCCTGTTGTCCCAAACTGCCCCAGCACTTCCCACATTGCTCAAAGTGGCTAGCTTTCATCCCAACACAGTTTATAGGGCCATACGGTACATAGTTTTCAAGTTACAGACTAAGCTAAGCAAAAGTGAACCAGGCCTTTTTACTGTGAAAATGGCACTTTGGGACTGTGAAAGTGACATTTTGGCCCTGTTGTCCCAAACTGCCCCAGCACTTCCCACATTGCTCAAAGTGGCTAGCTTTCATCCCAACACAGTTTATAGGGCCATACGGTACATAGTTTTCAAGTTACAGACTAAGCTAAGCAAAATGAATCTTTTTTTTTTACTGTGAAAACGGCACTTTGGGACTGTGAAAGTGACATTTTGGCCCTGTTGTCCCAAACTGCCCCAGCACTTCCCACATTGCTCAAAGTGGCTAGCTTTCATCCCAACACAGTTTATAGGGCCATACGGTACATAGTTTTCAAGTTACAGACTAAGCTAAGCAAAAGTGAACCAGGCCTTTTTACTGTGAAAATGGCACTTTGGGACTGTGAAAGTGACATTTTGGCCCTGTTGTCCCAAACTGCCCCAGCACTTCCCACATTGCTCAAAGTGGCTAGCTTTCATCCCAACACAGTTTATAGGGCCATACGGTACATAGTTTTCAAGTTACAGACTAAGCTAAGCAAAAGTGAACCAGGCCTTTTTACTGTGAAAATGGCACTTTGGGACTGTGAAAGTGACATTTTGGCCCTGTTGTCCCAAACTGCCCCAGCACTTCCCACATTGCTCAAAGTGGCTAGCTTTCATCCCAACACAGTTTATAGGGCCATACGGTACATAGTTTTCAAGTTACAGACTAAGCTAAGCAAAAGTGAACCAGGCCTTTTTACTGTGAAAATGGCACTTTGGGACTGTGAAAGTGACATTTTGGCCCTGTTGTCCCAAACTGCCCCAGCACTTCCACATTGCTCAAAGTGGCTAGCTTTCATCCCAACACAGTTTATAGGGCCATACGGTACATAGTTTTCAAGTTACAGACTAAGCTAAGCAAAAGTGAACCAGGCCTTTTTACTGTGAAAATGGCACTTTGGGACTGTGAAAGTGACATTTTGGCCCTGTTCGTTCCCTGTTGTCCCAAACTGCCCCAGCTCTTGCCACAATGCTCAAAGTGGCTAGCTTTCATCCCAACACAGTTTATAGGGCCATACGGTACATAGTTTTCAAGTTACAGACTAAGCTAAGCAAAAGTGAACCAGGCCTTTTTACTGTGAAAATGGCACTTTGGGACTGTGAAAGTGACATTTTGGCCCTGTTGTCCCAAACTGCCCCAGCACTTCCCACATTGCTCAAAGTGGCTAGCTTTCATCCCAACACAGTTTATAGGGCCATACGGTACATAGTTTTCAAGTTACAGACTAAGCTAAGCAAAAGTGAACCAGGCCTTTTTACTGTGAAAATGGCACTTTGGGACTGTGAAAGTGACATTTTGGCCCTGTTGTCCCAAACTGCCCCAGCACTTCCCACATTGCTCAAAGTGGCTAGCTTTCATCCCAACACAGTTTATAGGGCCATACGGTACATAGTTTTCAAGTTACAGACTAAGCTAAGCAAAATGAATCTTTTTTTTTTACTGTGAAAACGGCACTTTGGGACTGTGAAAGTGACATTTTGGCCCTGTTGTCCCAAACTGCCCCAGCACTTCCCACATTGCTCAAAGTGGCTAGCTTTCATCCCAACACAGTTTATAGGGCCATACGGTACATAGTTTTCAAGTTACAGACTAAGCTAAGCAAAATGAATCTGTTTTTTTTTACTGTGAAAATGGCACTTTGGGACTGTGAAAGTGACATTTTGGCCCTGTTGTCCCAAACTGCCCCAGCACTTCCCACATTGCTCAAAGTAGCTAGCTTTCATCCCAACACAGTTTATAGGGCCATACGGTACATAGTTTTCAAGTTACAGACTAAGCTAAGCAAAAGTGAACCAGGCCTTTTTACTGTGAAAATGGCACTTTGGGACTGTGAAAGTGACATTTTGGCCCTGTTGTCCCAAACTGCCCCAGCACTTCCCACATTGCTCAAAGTGGCTAGCTTTCATCCCAACACAGTTTATAGGGCCATACGGTACATAGTTTTCAAGTTACAGACTAAGCTAAGCAAAAGTGAACCAGGCCTTTTTACTGTGAAAATGGCACTTTGGGACTGTGAAAGTGACATTTTGGCCCTGTTCGTTCCCTGTTGTCCCAAACTGCCCCAGCTCTTGCCACAATGCTCAAAGTGGCTAGCTTTCATCCCAACACAGTTTATAGGGCCATACGGTACATAGTTTTCAAGTTACAGACTAAGCTAAGCAAAAGTGAACCAGGCCTTTTTACTGTGAAAATGGCACTTTGGGACTGTGAAAGTGACATTTTGGCCCTGTTGTCCCAAACTGCCCCAGCACTTCCCACATTGCTCAAAGTGGCTAGCTTTCATCCCAACACAGTTTATAGGGCCATACGGTACATAGTTTTCAAGTTACAGACTAAGCTAAGCAAAATGAATCTGTTTTTTTTTACTGTGAAAATGGCACTTTGGGACTGTGAAAGTGACATTTTGGCCCTGTTGTCCCAAACTGCCCCAGCACTTCCCACATTGCTCAAAGTGGCTAGCTTTCATCCCAACACAGTTTATAGGGCCATACGGTACATAGTTTTCAAGTTACAGACTAAGCTAAGCAAAAGTGAACCAGGCCTTTTTACTGTGAAAATGGCACTTTGGGACTGTGAAAGTGACATTTTGGCCCTGTTGTCCCAAACTGCCCCAGCACTTCCCACATTGCTCAAAGTGGCTAGCTTTCATCCCAACACAGTTTATAGGGCCATACGGTACATAGTTTTCAAGTTACAGACTAAGCTAAGCAAAAGTGAACCAGGCCTTTTTACTGTGAAAATGGCACTTTGGGACTGTGAAAGTGACATTTTGGCCCTGTTGTCCCAAACTGCCCCAGCACTTCCCACATTGCTCAAAGTGGCTAGCTTTCATCCCAACACAGTTTATAGGGCCATACGGTACATAGTTTTCAAGTTACAGACTAAGCTAAGCAAAATGAATCTTTTTTTTTTTACTGTGAAAACGGCACTTTGGGACTGTGAAAGTGACATTTTGGCCCTGTTGTCCCAAACTGCCCCAGCACTTCCCACATTGCTCAAAGTGGCTAGCTTTCATCCCAACACAGTTTATAGGGCCATACGGTACATAGTTTTCAAGTTACAGACTAAGCTAAGCAAAAGTGAACCAGGCCTTTTTACTGTGAAAATGGCACTTTGGGACTGTGAAAGTGACATTTTGGCCCTGTTGTCCCAAACTGCCCCAGCACTTCCCACATTGCTCAAAGTGGCTAGCTTTCATCCCAACACAGTTTATAGGGCCATACGGTACATAGTTTTCAAGTTACAGACTAAGCTAAGCAAAAGTGAACCAGGCCTTTTTACTGTGAAAATGGCACTTTGGGACTGTGAAAGTGACATTTTGGCCCTGTTGTCCCAAACTGCCCCAGCACTTCCCACATTGCTCAAAGTGGCTAGCTTTCATCCCAACACAGTTTATAGGGCCATACGGTACATAGTTTTCAAGTTACAGACTAAGCTAAGCAAAAGTGAACCAGGCCTTTTTACTGTGAAAATGGCACTTTGGACTGTGAAAGTGACATTTTGGCCCTGTTCGTTCCCTGTTGTCCCAAACTGCCCCAGCTCTTGCCACAATGCTCAAAGTGGCTAGCTTTCATCCCAACACAGTTTATAGGGCCATACGGTACATAGTTTTCAAGTTACAGACTAAGCTAAGCAAAAGTGAACCAGGCCTTTTTACTGTGAAAATGGCACTTTGGGACTGTGAAAGTGACATTTTGGCCCTGTTGTCCCAAACTGCCCCAGCACTTCCCACACTGCTCAAAGTGGCTAGCTTTCATCCCAACACAGTTTATAGGGCCATACGGTACATAGTTTTCAAGTTACAGACTAAGCTAAGCAAAAGTGAACCAGGCCTTTTTACTGTGAAAATGGCACTTTGGGACTGTGAAAGTGACATTTTGGCCCTGTTGTCCCAAACTGCCCCAGCACTTCCCACATTGCTCAAAGTGGCTAGCTTTCATCCCAACACAGTTTATAGGGCCATACGGTACATAGTTTTCAAGTTACAGACTAAGCTAAGCAAAAGTGAACCAGGCCTTTTTACTGTGAAAATGGCACTTTGGGACTGTGAAAGTGACATTTTGGCCCTGTTGTCCCAAACTGCCCCAGCACTTCCCACATTGCTCAAAGTGGCTAGCTTTCATCCCAACACAGTTTATAGGGCCATACGGTACATAGTTTTCAAGTTACAGACTAAGCTAAGCAAAATGAATCTTTTTTTTTTACTGTGAAAACGGCACTTTGGGACTGTGAAAGTGACATTTTGGCCCTGTTGTCCAAACTGCCCCAGCACTTCCCACATTGCTCAAAGTGGCTAGCTTTCATCCCAACACAGTTTATAGGGCCATACGGTACATAGTTTTCAAGTTACAGACTAAGCTAAGCAAAAGTGAACCAGGCCTTTTTACTGTGAAAATGGCACTTTGGGACTGTGAAAGTGACATTTTGGCCCTGTTGTCCCAAACTGCCCCAGCACTTCCCACATTGCTCAAAGTGGCTAGCTTTCATCCCAACACAGTTTATAGGGCCATACGGTACATAGTTTTCAAGTTACAGACTAAGCTAAGCAAAAGTGAACCAGGCCTTTTTACTGTGAAAATGGCACTTTGGGACTGTGAAAGTGACATTTTGGCCCTGTTGTCCCAAACTGCCCCAGCACTTCCCACATTGCTCAAAGTGGCTAGCTTTCATCCCAACACAGTTTATAGGGCCATACGGTACATAGTTTTCAAGTTACAGACTAAGCTAAGCAAAAGTGAACCAGGCCTTTTTACTGTGAAAATGGCACTTTGGGACTGTGAAAGTGACATTTTGGCCCTGTTCGTTCCCTGTTGTCCCAAACTGCCCCAGCTCTTGCCACAATGCTCAAAGTGGCTAGCTTTCATCCCAACACAGTTTATAGGGCCATACGGTACATAGTTTTCAAGTTACAGACTAAGCTAAGCAAAAGTGAACCAGGCCTTTTTACTGTGAAAATGGCACTTTGGGACTGTGAAAGTGACATTTTGGCCCTGTTGTCCCAAACTGCCCCAGCACTTCCCACACTGCTCAAAGTGGCTAGCTTTCATCCCAACACAGTTTATAGGGCCATACGGTACATAGTTTTCAAGTTACAGACTAAGCTAAGCAAAAGTGAACCAGGCCTTTTTACTGTGAAAATGGCACTTTGGGACTGTGAAAGTGACATTTTGGCCCTGTTGTCCCAAACTGCCCCAGCACTTCCCACATTGCTCAAAGTGGCTAGCTTTCATCCCAACACAGTTTATAGGGCCATACGGTACATAGTTTTCAAGTTACAGACTAAGCTAAGCAAAAGTGAACCAGGCCTTTTTACTGTGAAAATGGCACTTTGGGACTGTGAAAGTGACATTTTGGCCCTGTTGTCCCAAACTGCCCCAGCACTTCCCACATTGCTCAAAGTGGCTAGCTTTCATCCCAACACAGTTTATAGGGCCATACGGTACATAGTTTTCAAGTTACAGACTAAGCTAAGCAAAAGTGAACCAGGCCTTTTTACTGTGAAAATGGCACTTTGGGACTGTGAAAGTGACATTTTGGCCCTGTTCGTTCCCTGTTGTCCCAAACTGCCCCAGCTCTTGCCACAATGCTCAAAGTGGCTAGCTTTCATCCCAACACAGTTTATAGGGCCATACGGTACATAGTTTTCAAGTTACAGACTAAGCTAAGCAAAAGTGAACCAGGCCTTTTTACTGTGAAAATGGCACTTTGGGACTGTGAAAGTGACATTTTGGCCCTGTTGTCC
>NW_027666209.1:0-14587 GCF_963924005.1 Protomyctophum bolini
TGTAGATTTGCTATTGGAAAATAAGCAGATACATGTAAATACATGTAATTTAACCAAGTGAACCCAACGTTACTATTCTGGGCAAACATTTACAATTTAGGCATTTAGCAGACGCTCTTTTTTTTTATATATATATATTTTACACCACGATTTTGTAACCCAATTTTTCACCCCTGTGCCAATCATCTACTGTGATCCTGGGCTCTACACACCCTCCACCAACCTGGGGAGAGCAACGGACTTAACTCATGCTCCCTTCACACCATCTTTACACCTGACAGGGGGGAGTTTCCCTGGTTGGACGTAGCGCGTGGAAGGAACACGTTATTCCAACCAGTTCCTTTCCCCTCCATCAGGCGCCCCGGCTGGCCAGGGGGAGGCAGTTTAGAGACCAGGATTACTGTATGTTTTTGTGAGGGTATCTACCCTAGGGGACACGGGGAGAACATGCAAACTCCACACAGACGCTATTAATCCAGAGCGACTTACATTAAGCAAGAAAAAAAAGCATGGGAATACATCACATAAAAAGCATTTATCATGAAACATGCGTAAGCTAAGAAAGTAACAGTGGAATATCTATATAATGAAACTATACATATAAACTATACATATATACTACTATGATATACATATGTATTATGTACTATGACGTGCTATGACTACATACCATGCAATTATAGTGCTGTCTACATCATTTGGTGACAATAGTGAACATTCAAGCCTTGTTTCTTGGTGGTGGTGTAGAGGGAAAATGGAGGGGGCCTAGTACAGACCTTGTGGAACATAGTCCACAAAGTAGAGTTTAAATGGTTATTAAAAACACATTAAATGCCGTGGACGTTTTCAGACTAAAGGCGCAAGAGTACCAAGCAGATGAGGGAGATTTTACTCTGAAAAGCCAGCAACATTTCCCCCCCAAAACTATTTTCGGGCCTGTTGAGAACTCTAGTTTTTGCCACCTGCCCGCCGCGGCAGCACTAATAACTAACTTTGGGGCCCGTCTAGAGTTTGAATGGACAGGTATCAGTCAAAAGGGAGACATAGAAGAGGATGGACGGGTAGGGAAGGATCAACATGGAATGTCAGAACAGGTCCACTCCATATATGGAGATCTAAGGGTTTGAGTTTAGAGGTCAGATGTAGAGTTGCTGGCCGGCTCCATATATGCAGATCTAGGTGATGATCCAGTCTGATATGCCCACAGCCCTCCTATGAGACACAGACTGAGTAGAAAAGAATGGTGGTATTTTATCATGAACAGTGAGGACCAATTATATGAAGGTTGATAAGTGGTGAAGTGGTCCTTTGAGTTTCTACAAGCTCAGTTGAGTGCTATAGCGCCACCCATTGGCCAATGGTTGTGGGCTCTGCGTCCTCACAGTTTGGCATTGCCCTCTAGAGGTTGTCCGATCAGATGGGGTCAAATCAGGGCCAATAGTCATCTTCAAGTTTCGCGAAGGAGAAGCGAAAAAAGCGACCAAGAGTCCCTTCGGGCTTGGTCCCTAATTATACTTGTAACCCAACTGTAGGGAGTACAAACCTTAGAGTATATATTAATAGAGACGGCACCGGGTTTCTCTTCCCATCCACTTGCATTAAGTTGCTCAAAAGCACATGAGGCGATTTCACTCCTCCTTCCGGGTTGGAACAGAGTGCATTCTGGGATGGCCGCTGACTATCGTTGCACTGAAACAGCGTTCACGTATGAAACAGCCTTCACGTATGAAACAGTGTTCACGTGTCATCATGCGCGGTTCCAGCACCATCACCTCCAAAGAGACACCAAACGGAACCACCACCTGAATCGCACAGAAAACGCGTGTTTGCGGATAAGTGGTTGGATGATGTCGGCTGGCTCCAAACTAATGCTGAGCGTAGCGAGATCATCCGAGATGTGGTGCAAAATATGTCGTGAGCATCCCAAACTGGCCGATAAAAACTGCACCTTTTATACAGGGACAAATAATTTCAGTCACCCAGCTTTTATCGTAAGGTCGGGTAGTGTAAATAATTTATTTTGCACCGAGGACTGTGTCTGTCTGACTGTCTGACTGTGTTGACTGTGTACGTCGCCTTGGCTAAAAACAAAAGGGAAGCCTGACGTATGCTTCGCCGTACGACGTGTCGTATGTTAATTAATAGCTGATCTGCAAGCTCACAACGTGTCGCCTCCGCAACACGTTGTGAGCTAGTAGATCAGCTATTTAAAAAAGTATATATATATATATATATATATATATATATATATATATATATATATATATATATATATATATCTAAATATTGCTTTGATGCTCATATTATCCTTAGGAAGTATTAAGAAGTTTGTATTAGAATATGCATATAGGGCTGGAATACACATGGACCTATAGCTGTAATTTGCAACTCTAGATTGTTTTAAATAATGGGATGAATCTCTCCATTGACTCCCCAGTCCCCACTGAGAGCTAGACCAAGTAACTCCTCCAGGTGCTCCTCTGAGTACTAGACCAAGTAACTCCTCCAGGTGCTCCTCTGAGTACTAGACCAAGTAACTCCTCCAGGTGCTCCTCTGAGTACTAGACCAAGTAACTCCTCCAGGTGCTCCTCTGAGTACTAGACCAAAAAAAGTTGTGTGCAGCCCTGACTATATTATATTTCCACACTTACTCCAGAGGGCCACTATATTTCCACACTCACTCCAGAGGGCCACTATATTATATTTCCACACTCACTCCAGAGGGCCACTATATTTCCACACTCACCTTAGAGGGCCACTATATTTCCACACTCACTCCAGAGGGCCACTATATTTCCATACTCACTCCAGAGGGCCACTATATTTCCACACTCACTCCACAGGGCCACTATATTATATTTCCACACTCACTCCAGAGGACCATATTGCATGTATTACTGTCATAGCAAAAAAAAGCTGATATTGTAGATCAGCTATTTTTGCTATATTTGAATTGAAATTCTGAAAAACATTGGCAATGTTTTTTTTATTGGAATCCTGAAAAATATCATCTATGAAAAGGCAACACAATGAGCAGAAAATTAACCATGTAACAACAAATTGAGCAGGGCACCGTAGGGAGTTGAACCCCGTTCTGGTAAACCAGAAGTACCACAACCAGTGCCTTAGTTTTTGTTTTATAATTTACAGGTCCAAATCACAGTGTGTCTTGCCTACAATTTCCAGATTGAAAATACTTGAGACAAAATATTCTATTGTCTATGAACCCATTTTGGGTGGGAACCCTTTTGGTGATTTAAGCATTATGTTATGAAAAATAGCAGATCTACAAGCTCATAGTGCGGCACCGAGTGCCGTGCTACGAGCTTGTGGGTCTGCTATTTTTGAAAAATCGTGAAAATGTGGCGCAAATCTTTGAATATAATATTCCAGGATGAACGTTTTTAACTCAAATCTTCCCTGAAACAACATCTTTTTAGATGGGGGTCGGCGGGCAATTACATATATTTTTGGGGGTCCTTGACATGAAAATGTTTGAGAATGACTGACATAGAAACATGGGGTTTTTTCCAGAAAACTGTCAGGATTTAGAAGACATTTATAGAATCGTCCTCAGGTCTAAATGGGTTAAAAAACTATTTTATGTTTAATACTCCCAGTGGTGAAGAGAGAAGCTTTTCTATAAATGCTTGTCTTCAGTTATGTTCCTCTATTTTTGGCCAGCATGCTATTTTCAACGGACCCCAACTAGCCTAATTAGACCCGACCGATTCTAAAAAACAAAAAAAGTCTTCTAAATAGTCAGTTTTCTGAAAAAACTGTTTCTATGTCAGTGGTTCTCAAACTATTTTATGTCAAAGACCACCAGAATTATAATGTATTTGGCCGCCGACCCCCATCTGAAAATATGTTGTTCCAGGGACACCCCACCAGAAGCAAATATTTGAGTTAAAAATGTTCTGAAAGAATATATACCCGTATATTACCAAATAGTAACCCGGGCTATTATTTATTTTTGCACCATATAGATAGATAGATAGATAGATAGATAGATAGATAGATAGATAGATAGATAGATAGATAGATAGATAGATAGATAGATAGATAGATAGATAGCAGCAGCCATGGCCCCTACTCCCCCAGCTCCCCAGCAGCAGCAGCCATGGCCCCCAGCAGCCATGGCCCCCACTCCACTAGATAGATAGATAGATAGATAGCAGCAGCCATGGCCCCTACTCCCCCAGCTCCCCAGCAGCAGCCATGGCCCCCAGCTCCCCAGCAGCCATGGCCCCCACTCCACTAGATAGATAGATAGATATCAGCAGCCATGGCCCCTACTCCCCCAGCTCCCCAGCAGCAGCCATGGCCCCCACTCCACTAGATAGATAGATAGATAGCAGCAGCCATGGCCCCTACTCCCCCAGCTCCCCAGCAGCAGCCATGGCCCCCAGCTCCCCAGCAGCCATGGCCCCCACTCCGATAGATAGATAGATAGATAGATAGATAGATAGATAGATAGATAGATAGATAGATAGATAGATAGATAGCAGCAGCAGCCATGGCCCCCACTCCCCCAGCTCCCCAGCAGCAGCCATGGCCCCCAGCTCCCCAGCAGCCATGGCCCCCACTTCCCCAGCCACCCCAGCAGCAGATGGCCCCAGCTCTCTGATGGCAGGGTGATCCGTGCTCGAAGGACCATGAAAGAATTGTATACTGTACGAAGGGGTTTGCTGGTTGTAGGCTATATCACCCTTACACCAGTGTGCCTATTAGAGAACCATGCAGGACCATAGTCGGCTTGTGGTTTCACATATATTTATTGAGGGTGACATGGAGTGATGATGGTTGAATTATATTAATGCATCCAGGTGGACACAATCAGGTTTCTACCTCTTCTCCCATTCAACATTTCTATTTTATTTTTTTCTATTTTCTATTAACATTTGGGTGCACATTGATTTGGTGACTATTGATAGGCTATGTACTGAAACAAGCTATTATGTGCATATAATATAATAAATAAATATAAATATAATAAAAGGCATTTGTGTTCCTGCTGTAGTATTCATGTTTCTAACTTCAGACAGCAGTAGTTGCAGAACATGTGAACCTATTGTTACATTCTAGGACTCTGGAAGGCTATAGTGACTGATAATGAAAATGTCTCCGATTTGAGGTATAGTGCAGCATTTTGGCCACAGAAAGAGTAATCTTCAAGATAGAGAGGTCATCTTGGGCTTAAATTGAAGCTTAAGGATATGGGAAGTTTTCTATATACAAGTGAGGCAGTTATATTCACCCTAATGTGCTGGAAAATAACCATCTTTGTTGTTATTTGTTAAACGGACAGTGTATATTTTTGTGTTTCTGAGGATGATGTAGGTCATATTTAAGAATACAATGGTAGATAGCCCCAAAATCCTATTCTGATACTTACCCTATGTGTCAGGATACTCCATGCCAAATTTGACACTTCCATGTGTATTTATGCAATTTTAGTGCATTTTTATTTGCCTTTACACAATTCCGCCAGAGACATATACCAAAAAAAGGGGTTTTTGGGCCCCTGAAACCAAACGGGGCCGAGTTGGGAGTGGTCCCTTCATTTTGAGATGGCCCAAGGTATATGCTAACAGGAAATAATAGTGAAAAAAAGGTAGCAAAAAGTGATATGAGGGCTGGGTCTAGCTCCCGGACTACTATAGGCTCTGTAACCTTGAGAGAAAGAAAGAGAAAGATGCTCATTATTAGCTAGTTGTTGTTCTTGCTTACTGTAAATTGTTCTGGATTAAGGGCATCTGTTAAATGACTAAATTGTACATTGTTGATAAAAATAATAAACATATATACAGACACCTTGCTCTGTGTGTATATATTTAATATTATTTAATCAACCATGTACAATTTAGGCATTTATCAGATGCCCTTAATCCAAATAGTATAGGTAATATAGTTACCTTGCTATGATGGGACTCCAAGGAATGATGGAAATTAAATAAAATTCGCAGATTCTCTTGAAGAAATTTAATTTGAATGAAACGCATGCACACACGCACGCATACACGCACGCGTGCATTAACATCCACACCACCACAACGTCCTTATAGCTATGTAGGGTTATACCGTACGGAGCTGCACTAATTAATATCTGTTCATTTATGTCACTAGAAGAGTGACACAAATTCAACGTTTGCCACTTGAAAAGTACTACGAAAAGAGGTTAATCAAACAGAAAATACAACATTTGGCCAACCTGGCGGGAAGGAAACGACAAGTTATGGAAAACTCACACAGCTTCAACACACACACGGCACACACGTGCGCGCTCGCTCACACAGACACACACACCTTTAGGCCCATCACAATTACTACATAAGCTATTTGTGACAATCGCAATACTTTTGGGATAATAGTCATAATCGTTCCCATGTTAGAAAGTAGTGGAAGTAGCAGATCTAGGAGCTCAAAACTGTTTTGATCTCGTAGATCTGATACTTTCACTATTTATGTATTTATTTATTGTAATTTAAATAATTTATGAATACTTGTGACGGGCCTAATGTACCTCAATGTACCAGCTTGAGCGGTACATTTGCATGGGGATTCCAGACAACATAGCGCGCCCACTATCGTTGACCGGGCGGGGAGACCCCCCAGGCATCTCGACCCTATCCCCGGCGTTCGGAGGTCACTCCCCTGGCGTTCCCAAGGAGCATTCCAGACATCAAGGGCAGCCGGCATAATTTTCCTTAATAAATAATGCCTATAAATAAATAAACAAAAAAACAACAAAAAACAAGTGTTAGAAATGACTACACCTATACGTGCCCATCGGCCTACTTGAGTACGATGCAACTAGGGAACCTAATAATACCCGTTGTCAACTTGTCATAGCACCCGTTTTAACGGGTCCCTTTTGTGCCCATACTGTATATGGAGGTCTCTGTATCTGTCTGTCTGTGCCTGAAGAGTGCAAACTGACTGGGAAAAGTGAACTGGTTAAGTAATCAATTGGCAGGTGTGGGGTTGCCATGGCAATCAATTGGCTGAGGCAGAGGCTGGAAATTGCACAGGTGAGGCCGGGGACTGATTGGGCCCACTGGCAGAGCCTGACCAGGTGTGCTATGACAAGTTGGAAATAGCCGATCTACAAGCTCACAACAGCTCGCAGTGCAAGGTATTACCACTGCAATGCTGTAGCTAAAGAAAAACATACAATCTTTCTAACAGCAATGACGAATACTATTTAAAGGTATTCATAAGCAGTGTTGGAATAAATACTCTCATTTCTGACTTGAAGGACAACTTTAGTTGTTTTCAACCAAGGTTCATGTTTTAGGCTGTGATTAGAGAAAGTAAAAGATGAGTGTTAATTTGTTCATTTTAATTTGCTGCTTTCTTTCGTTTTAGCGGGGGCGGGGGCATTCAAACACTTTTTTACAAAATGTTATGACGATTTCTTTAATAATATTTACTATAGTCCTACTAGACCCCTGGAAATGACATCTGGCCTCAGAATATCACGGGATCAACTGAATGTGAAGGAGGATACTGGGGGGGGATGCCATACTGTGTGTCATAGGCTCAATATGTCAGTTTGTCACCTCACCCTTGACATTCAACAGATCCCGTGATCTTTTGTGGCCAGATGTAATTTTATGGGGTCTAGTAGGACTTCACTATAGTGTAGAAAAACAAATCGCTATAACATATTTAGCCCCATGTTCGAATGGCCCCCGCCCATGTCAAAAATAGGTAAAATCGCTAAAAAGAAAGAAAGCAGCAAATGAAAGAAAATGCATGCTCATCTTTTACTTTCTCTAATAACTTGAATTGTAAATGTACATAAAGTACCAAAAGTAGAATGTATAGTAATTCTACAGAATGTCCCATTACAAGTTTTCAAATGTGAGCTTGTAGATCGACTACTTTTGTATACATGTATACAGGACTGAAGTGGTTAATGCATGTTTTGTAATAAATATTTAAAAAGATCTGCAAAGTAACTAGTAACAAATGTTTTCAAATAAATGTACTAGTGGAGGTAGAAGGATAATATTTGGATCCGAGATGTAGTTGAAGTAAAAAATATTGGGGGAAAACTTGTGCAAATACCTCAAAATGTAAAGCACAACTTTAGTTTTTTTCAACCAAGGTTCATGTTTTAGGTTGTTATTAGAGAAACTAATTTGCATTTGCAGCTCTCTTTCGTTTTAGGGATTTTAGCAGTTTTTGACAGGGGGGTGGGGGCATTCGAGCGTAGGGCTAAATGGGATCTAGTAGGACTATAGTAAATAATAAAAAAAGAAATCGCCATAACATTTGTAAAAAAATACATATTTAGCCCCATGCTCGAATGCCCCCGCCCCCCCCTGTCAAAAAGAGCTAAACTCCCTAAAACGAAAGAAAAAGAACAAAGAAGCAAATGAAAAAATATTAACATTCATCTTTTACTTTCTGATAACCTAAAACATGAACCTTGGTTGATCAAAACTAAAGTTGTCCTTTAAGGATATATATACATATTTATCCCCATGTTCGAATGCCCCCGCCCCCCCATGTCAAAAATGGGTAAAATCGCTAAAACGAAAGAAAGCAGCAAATGAAAGAAAATCTTTTACTTTCTCCAATAACCCAAAACATGAACCTTGGTTGAAACAAATCTAAAGCTGTCCTTCAACCCATTTAGACCCGAGGACGATTCTTAACTAACTGTATTCTAAATCCTAAAAGTTTTCAGAAAAACCCGTTTCTATGTCAGTGGTTCTCATTCATGTCAATGAAGCCCAGAATTATCTGTATTTGGCCGCAGACCACCATCTGAAAATATGTTGTTCGAGGGACCCCCCCCCCCATGCAGAAGCAAAGATTTGAGTTAAAAAACGTTCGCTCTCAAAGTATATTCAAAGATTTGCGCCACATTTTCACGCTTTTTCAAAAATAGCAGATCTACAAGTTCATAGCGTGGCACCGAGAGCTTGTAGATCTGCTATTTTTCAACACCAAAAGGGGTAACCGCCCAGAATGGGTTAAGTAAAACTATCAATAGTGCCGTCTAGAAATACTCTGTTGCTGTAAAAGTCCAGTTGCATTGTGTATAGGCATGGAAACTTGGGTGGGGGTGAGGGGTTTAAAAAAAATCACTGGAACAACATATTTTCAGATGGGGGTCGAAGGCCAATTAGATATATTTTTGGGGGTCCTTGACATTAAAATGTTTGAGAACGACTGACATAAACATGGGCTTTTCAGAAAACTGTCAGGATTTAGAAGGCATTTGTAGAATCGTCCTCAGGTCTAAATGGTTAATGTATGTTTTGTAATAAACATAAAAAATAATCTGCAAAGTAACTAGTAACTAATGTTTTCAAATAAAAGCAGTGGAGGTAAAAGTATAATATTTGGATCAGAGATAGTAGTATTAGAAGTTAAAAATATTTGGGAAAAACAAAAACAAAATAAAATTAAAGGAATGACCGAAAGTACTCAAATTCCCTCGAAAACTGTTTAACATTGTAAAAACATTGTAACATTGCAATAACATTGTAACAACATTGTAGTAACCTTGCAATAACATTGCAACGCTAATGACATTGTAATAAATTGTAACACTGAAATAACATGATTGTAACATTGTAACAACACACTCACCGGTCTGCCGGGTCCACAGGCCGGGGAGAGGCAGGGAGCCAAATCTGTACCTCTCCCCCACGCCGTTCTGAGGGTTCCAGACAAGAGCACCAGGCATCATTCTCCTTTAGAAATAAACAAAAAAATTATTAAAAAAGGGAAAAGAAATCAGACACTGTACTGTACTGTACTGTACTGTACTGTACTGTACGTGAGCCGAGCCCTCCTCCCTGGCCTGTGTGTGTCTTTGTCTGTGTGTTAGGCTGTGCAACAGTGACACTTGGTGGTGAACAAACACTATAACGCTATTTGTGCTCGGACACAGGGACCCAGGGACACAGCCACACACATAAAAGGCTATAGAAAAATTCACAGAGGGTTGCCTGGGTGGCCATTACTGAGGTGTACCATTAAGCACAGGCACTGATTACCTACACCTGGCCTATAGGGAGCACCTGCTCCATGGATTACACCTCAGTAATGGCCGCGCCCAGGGCACCCCTCTGTGAATTAGTCTATAGGAGTGGTTGCACCACTCAAAAATCACACCCGTGTGAAGTGAGGGGCGCTCATCATCATCGTACATAATCATCACGAATGGTGGTCCCTAGTGTTCCCGACATCTGACTGGTTAGCGGATTTGCTCGTCTACATTGACGTAAATTTTCCCTTCATTGTCAATGGCCTTTAATGTTTAATTTACGTCATATTTGGCGGAAATTCTCCTTTCATTGTCAAAGGAGCTCTGGTCTTATCATTGTACATCATCATGACGCAACTTATGTCGATTTGCTTAGACACGCATGACATAAATTCTCCATTCATTGTCAATGGGAACTGAAGAAAAAAACAAGACAAGAAGTGTTTGAATTGATTTCGGGCCAAAATTAGACACAGCTTCGCCGTCCAGAAAAACGTGACATTACTCCTTTAAAGCAGGGATATACCATTCTGGCACGATGGTTACAAATGTTTAGACGGATATTATATAGGAAAAAAAACATAAGTAAAACAGTAAAAAAAGAAAAGGGGTATTTTACATTTACTTCACTTTTACCACTACATCTCAGAGGCAAATATTCTACTTGAAAACTTTTGTTACTGTATGTACATTTAGATCAGTGGTGGTTTTCAACCCTTTTCATATCAAGGCCCATTATTTATTGGGCATTTGAGCCACAGAACCACCATTTGATGACATTTAGCCTCTCAGACCCATTTGAGCCACGGAACCACCATTTGATGACATTTAGCCTCTCAGACCCATTTGAGCCACGGACCACCATTTGATAACATTTAGCCTCTCAGACCCATTTGAGCCACGGAACCACCATTTGATGACATTTTGCCTCTCAGACCCATTTGAGCCACGGACCACCATTTGATAACATTTAGCCTCTCAGACCCATTTGAGCCACGGACCACCATTTGATGACATTTAGCCTCTCAGACCCATTTGAGCCACGGAACCACCGTTTGATGACATTTAGCCTCTCAGACCCAAAACGAAAGAATATTTTGGTATCGTTGCATTAGATTTTGTCCAACATTCCATGCTGTGTCGATGTTGGTACCATTAGGAGAGACAACAGGCATGTGTTGATCAAAAACACAAGTCTACACATTCTCTAATTGTGTAATGTAAAATAAGTAATGCAGATGTTTGACAATAATTTGTACGGGTCCATTTGGTTTCATTTTACACTCTAGTCTAAAGAGTGGTTGAGAACTACTGTTTTAGATCATTACTACGAAGCCCTATAAGCCTATATACACTTCGGCCATTTGAAAATTGCTGATCTACAAGCCTGCAATGTGACACATTTCGAGTTTGTAGATCTGCCATTTTCAAAATATTTGTATACAATTTTACAATTTATACATTTGAAAACGTGTGTGAAATGGGACATTCTGCATAATAATTGCAATTACTATGAAAACCTGCAAAACCCGTCGCTCCGTCAGTCACGCCACCATATACGGGCTTCAGTCCGTCACACCTCGTGACACAAGAAGCGAGGACAGAGCGGCACGGAGGCTGCCATGACACTCCATATATAGGCATTGCATTGGGACTCCAGAAGCCCTGAGAATTAAGCCATTTAGACCGAGGACGATTCTACAAATATCTCCGAAATCCAAGCATTTGTTTCATAAAAAAACACTGTAGACATGTTATGAGCTGCTTTCTGTCAAGAAATTCTCTGCAGGTGATTAAGACAAGTGATGGAGTTTGGAAGCACTCGTTTTTATTAACGGGTCGTGCTGCTGCCTCCTGCATTATGTACCAATGCTCAACAGGTGGTACGCAGGGCCGTTCAGTGACTTCAACGAGTGCTTCCAAACTCCAACACTTAGAAAAATAATCACCTGCAGAGAATTTCTTGACAGAAAGTAGCTCATATGTAACAACATGTCTACGGTGGATTTTTATGAAACAATTTAAACCAACACTTGGCAGATTGAAAGAGGATCTTGCCATACAGCTGCAATGTTGGTGAGTTTAAAGTCGTTTAATACTTGAGCAGATCGCAAAAGCAAATTGGATGAATGGGGAGTCAATGGAGGGTATTGCAACTCTAGATTCATCCCATTATGCCCAAAGCAAATCACAATGTTGCACATTAACTACTAGACCCGTGGGGACGATTTGTATATAAATAGCAGATCTGCACACACACACACACACACACACACACACACACACACACACACACACACACACACACACACACACACACACACACACACACACACACACACACACACACACACACACACACACACACACACACACACACACACACACACACAGTAAAGTAAGAAAATCTGAAATACTCCAGTAAAAGCTTCATATCATCACATCACACAAAACAACAATGCTTCTATAACTCAGTGGTTCTTGAAGTGTGGTCCGGGGACCCCCAGGGATCCCTAGCTAAATGATAGTTTGGACCCTAATGGGTATGTAACTCTTGAGAGTATCCAAATGTACCCAATTGGATCCATTTATACACTCTCAGACTGAAATAAACATTGTTTTTATAACATAAATTGGGATAGAAATGCCATTAAATGGGGGGTCCATAGACTAATATGAGAGAGCCATCAAAATATTCTCATGGGGGTCCCTGGCATATTTTTTTCAATTGGGGGGTCCGCGGGCTAATTAGTGTCAATTTGGGGGTACTTGGTATGAAAAGGTTTAATTGGGAACGAGTGGTCTAATACCAACTATTCGCTGCTACATCAAAGTGAAATTACACGCAATTCCATCAACTCCTTGATATGATATGATATAAGCAGCTAATTAGCTAAGCCAGTCCACTAGTGGTCCTTGAGTGTTTCCAGGTGGTCCCCATGTAATGCAATTATGCAGCTATGGAGTTTAAACAAATGGACCCTTATTAGATCTTTAACTCGAGATACAATGAAACCAAATGGACCCTAATAACATTGTTAAATATACCTGCGTTAGGCTAATTAATTTACCAGAAGTCTACACAATTAGATGGAAATTAATTTTGATCAACATTTGCCTTTTATCTGTCCCAATGGTAGGCCTACCAATACATCAACACAGCATGGACGTGTGGACAAACTCTCCAACGAGACCAAACTATTCTTTAGTTTTGGGTCTGAGAGGCTAAATGTCAACAAATCAAACTTTATTTCTAGAGCACATTTGCAAAGACCAGAACAAGCTCAACCAAAGTGCTGTAGGCACGATCATGAAACAAGCAAATCAACACAAACAGCATAATAAAACAACATCAAAGCAACACAAATATTACACAGGTTAATCAGGACAAACATCATTGAAAGCCAGGGAGAAGAGATGGGATTTAAGTCATCAAATGGTGGTTCCGTGGCTCAAATGCCCAATAAACAATGGGCCTTGATATGAAGAGGGTTGAAAACCACCACTGATCTAAATGTATACAAACTAACATTACAGGAACGAAGTTTTCAAATGAATGTAGTAAAAGTAGAATATTTGCCTCTGTAATGTAGTGGTAAAAAGTGAAGTAAAAGTCCTGGAAATTTAAATACTCAAGTAAAATACCCCTTTTCTTTTTTTTACCGATAAAATGATTAAATAATGGGCCTTGATGTGTAAAAGGTTGTAAAGCACTGAGCTAAGCTAACAGTAGTATATACTCCTGCAAACACTCACCTGGCTGAGTTTGATGATCAGCTGCTGGACATAAAGGCCTACTTCTGATTCCACAGCAGAAACGTTTTTATTTGTCTAGTTTTCTCACCAGCCTGGTAAAAACACCGTCGACTCTCATTAACTCCATGTCAATGAAAGTTACATTCGAGGTGTTTAATATTAAAAGTAAAACAAACACTGCAGCAGCGTGGCGACGCGTGCTTGTTTGGGCGTGTAGTGACTCTGTCTGTGCGCATGTGTGGTGTGGGTGTGACCAAGAGGTGGCGCGCACGACCTGATGACTTACATACATGCACGTGCGTCATTATGGATCCCAGTCTCACCACAGCTCAAGCTCCTCCCCCCCCCACTCAGAACCCCCACGGCAAAGACGCACGCGCACGCGCGCGCGCGCACACACACACACACACACACACACACACACACACAAAGCTATAGTCTATTTATTTTTTTATTGACTGACGTTATCTGGCTGCATTGAAGTATAGGCCTATGATTCAACTTTTAACGTTTGATATTGTTTGTTTATTGTTTATTGTTTAAAACTTTATTTCAGACACAATGGGTCCATATACAAACAACAGGGAAAAACATGACAGTAAATACAAAACAACAATCAGGCTATTTTCACTCCAGGCAGTCCTTGTCAATTAAAAACATATAAACATTGCCTCCAGTGTTTCCAGAAACATGATGAAAAGACTGTATCACTCTGTGTGATCCCTGAAGGCCATAATTAATACATTCTTTGATTCCCTCAGTCTACACATGAATCTAAACATAAAGTTCCTCAGTACAGCATGAAAGGTGGGTACATT